>NW_026694628.1:0-81311 GCF_021218885.2 Marmota monax
TTAAAAGCCAACAGAAAGGAAGGAAGGTGGGGATTCTCTGGCGTATGACAGCCTCCACCTAAATCCATTTTGTATTCTCAACCCCACTGTGTGAGGTCATTGCTTTATGATGGTTGCTTAAACTTTAAACATGCAATCATTTGGAAAATAGACACTCTAGAGCCCTGCTACCAGCCCCACCCAAAAAAACGCACAGATACACTGGAGCCTGTGCCTAGGGTTGGCTCTGTCACGTGGCAAAGAAGAGGCAGCCAGCCCACGTGGTTTGCTGCCAGGGGCTCACCCAGGTTCTCCAGGACTAGCAGGGTCTTTCTGCTCCTGGGTAGCAGGAAGATTCCAGAAATTAGAGCCAGTGAGAAGGGGCCCAGGGGTGTGAGGAGGCAGAGGCACAGGTGCTCACCATGGATGCTGGGGTGCTGGGGGTAGGGCTGGAGCCCAAGCACTTCCCAGACATTGGGGCGGGGGTGCTTTTCTGAACCTGGAGGAGGGGAAAGGCTGTGTCATTCCCTCCAAGACCTCTTTGCTCCAAATACTGTTCACTTTAAGAGTCACAAAGGGGAAATGGGAGGGGGTGGACGGCGGGTGGCCCACGGGCAGGAAGTGCAGGGTCAAGTCACTCATTGGCTGGTCCCAGAGACCTGCTTTCACTGGGTCTCCAACAACCCCAGCGAGTCCGCTGGGAGCCCGGGCGCGCCATCCTCCCGGTGTTCCTGCAGCTGGGCGGAGGGTTCCGCTCGCCGGGGCTGCTCCCTACCGCGTCTGGCTCAGCGCAGCAGGTGCCCTGGCTCTGCTGTCCTTCGCCTTCTGGAGAGGAACCTCGCGCTCGCTGACCGCCGCCTGCGGTAAGGAGGCAGGTTTACGCTCAGGGATGCTCTCGGGGCTGAAGGACCATGGATAAGTTCTAACTTAGAACGCGAATTTGCAAAAGCTCTCGTCCTTCTGGGTCCCCTGGCCAACGAAGCAGTGCAATGGAGTGAGCATCGTGGACAACGGCAGCCGGAGAGCTGCGGGACACCAGCCTAAACCTCCCCGCTTGTCCACAGGCCGCCTTGTTCCGTGGCCTTTGCTCAGGCTCGCTGCCCGTTCCCTAGCCCACTCCTTCTCCTGAAACCCGGGGAACAAGGCTGGGCCCTCCCCTCATCCTGCCTGACAAGTGAGACAATGGAAGCTCCCAGAGGGCCCAGGCTTCCCGGGCTTCCTTAGGGGTGGAGGTTTAGTTCTGCAGTTCAGCCTCCCACTTCTCAGCCCACCCCAACGTGGCAGGCACCTCCTTCCAGGAGTCAGATGGCTTCTTAGGGCTCCGCTGAGCACACAAGACTCTTCAGTGGACTTGACCTTGCTCTTCTCAAAACCTTGACCTTGATCTTCTCAATACCACTTCATTGCCCTCTCCCATCCCAAGTCCCTACACCTTTGCTATGATACTGTACTGTGTGAATCTAGGACAACGGTCCCAGATTCAGGGCACATGTGAAGAGTCCCTTGGTCAGCTAACCTGTGCGAGAAACGCCTCTTGGAATCACAGTGACAGACCTGTCAACCAGTGATTCTCATAGTGGAAACTTAAGGATCAGGCAAGTTCATACTAATGAAGCAGGAAGAAAATAACAGTTGTTTTGAATCTTTCACAAAATAGCATTATTTGATAAATTATTTGCATTATTTGATAAATGGGTATCATGGTGATAAAATCAGGACCATGCAATTTTCAATTCAGAATGTACATTATGATCATTTGCTTCAACCTCCTCCCTAAGCTGGACCCTCCTGCTGCCCCTTATCAGTTGCTGCTACTATTTTGCCCACATACTACCTGCCAATCTCCATGTGTCCTTGTCCATTGTTAGGGAAAAGTTGTAGGATTTTTATTGGGGGGGGAAGAAGTCTCTTTATTCTCAAACCCCCCCCCACACACACCCCACACACACACACTCACTTTTGTCTGCTCTGCTGACCAATAGGCTTCACATTCCTTCAGGTCTACCATGTGTCCACAGACTTCTCCTAAACTTGACTCGGTTCCTTTCCTTCTTCTCTATGTCTCCTTTAACATCTCCATCAGTATCCCTCCTGACTCACCTCTGGAAACTTCGTCATTTGTTACTCTGTGCCAAAGACTATTCCCCCATGGGACATACATCTCCCCTAGCAACCTGAACCACTCAAAAGCAGGTACAGGAGAACCACTTTTGCTGCACTTTGAATGATGTAACATTTTATTGGATTTTGTGACAGCCTCAGGACACCATTTGGGTCACACTGAGAAATACATCTAGAAAAAATACCAGATTGTTTCAAACTAAAATGTTTCAACGCAGAACAACTCCTGTCCCTGAATTTTTTTCTTTGAATTATTTTAATTCAAATTACTTTTAATTATTATTTTTGATTATTTTAATTATTTTTATTTAGTTAGCTTTGTAAATACATACAATGAACATTCTGCAATACAATTCTGTGTTGGTTGTAGGACAGGCTGGAAGCCTGTCGATATCAATTTGTGTCCTGACCTTGCATGCTGGTATTACATCCAGGAGGCTGCTGACTCTTCTGGAATTTGTTCATCATCTCCTTCTCCCTCCCCACCTCTGCTCCTGTCTCTCCACTAAGAAATCATAAAGAATACACAGGCAAAGGGGTCACTTTGAGGATTTAGTTTCATGACAAATATGCGGTCATTTGATGCTTTTTCCTAAGATTTTAATAAAAATTTTAATACGAACCTTAGTCACATCACAGGGAACATAGGAGAAGAGTTTTTACAGTGGACATGAAAGGAGTCTGAACATTATAAATGGCTACACAGAGATGAATCAGGATGATGAAGTTCATCATCAACATCACCTCCACAGTCAGTGTCCTCATTACATAGATAGGTAAAAATAGTGTCAGAGAATTGGGGCATTTTTAGCAAAAGCCAGGATATAACTTACCAGAGATGAGAACAGTATGTGTAGGAGAGGGTGATGAAGAGAAGGCTCTTCTCTGGGTGCAAGGGAAGAAAGGAAGGGAGGAGAGGGGAAGGGAGAATGTGGGGAAGGGATCAGAGAACGTTCAATGGCTCTAATGTATTTGATAACAGAAAAATGGATGGTTTCCTCTAATAAGGGAAAAGAAAATCCACTGAGTGAATAGTAAAATATGTAAAAGATAAAATAATAGGAGTAACTTAAATATAAAATCAACTATGAAAACTGTTTTGAATTCAACAGTAATCAGTAAAATGCAAATTTCAACCAATTGAGACATCCTTATTTCTGCTCAGAAGGGTGATAAAAATTAAGTGTAACATCAGTAATTGGGGAAAAGTTGGGGAATTTTCATGTGACTGATATAAACATGAATTAGCACAACCCACCCAGAGTCATATTTGGCAATATCTACCCAGTTGAAAAGGTATACCCCATATAAATTGTTAACACCCATGTGCAAAGAGTGTCTATGCAAATTCTTTTGCAGCATCATTTGTAGTAGCAAGCAAATATTTCAGAACAGCCTAAGTGTTTGTTAACAAAGAATTGGATAAAATGTTATCAAAAATCTGTAAAAGTATAAAATACAAAACCAGTATTGTGAGTTCTCGATAGATGCATATGTATACAGAAATGTAAATATACAAATAAGAAAGATTTATAAAGACCTTGGAGAGGTCTGATGGTATGACTCAGTGGTACAGCATTTGCCTAGCATGCCTGAGGCCCTGGGTTTGATTGCCAGCATTGAAAAAAAAATCCCAGAATATTGATTGCCTCTGAAAGACAGAAGGAGGAGGAAAGAATGATTAGAGATTAAAAAAAGAAAAAGAAATGGGAAATATATCTATGATGTTTTAATTTCTCAACCAAACAGAATAGCTGCGGTAAAATTTATTCATTGCAAATGGTGAATATTTGTTTTATTATTCTGTGTATTTCCCCACTCAAAAAGTTTGTTTCACAACTCAGCCATCTTTAAAACTGAGCAAATAAAACATAAGGTAAGAGTTGATCCTCCTAGTAGCATCTCACCATCCATCCTTCTAATGTGTGCTTACTTTTCCCTAACATGAAAAATGTCAGTGTTATGCCCCATTTGAATGAAGAATTTATGCCAGTGCTTATGCCAATTTCTGGTTAAGCCTGTTGGGTTCCAAAATGGTAATTATTAGGAGACCAATCAGGAAAGACATTTGACTAAAAATTAAGTGGGAAATATTTTGAATTGGTCTCTAATGTTGATTCTTCCCCTTCAGCCACAGCCCCATCATCTCTCCACCTGTCGCTGGGAGGGAGCCCTCATGCTCCCTCCCTTTGAATCCCTCATCTCTCACGGGTCCTTGGAGAAGTGCCCAGTCCCCAGGGCCACCCTCCCACTGGAAAGTGCCTTTCATGTGCCCCTTTCTCATGGGGATATTCATCTAATGGAGTGTTAGGGATTGAAAATCCCCAGTATTCAAACACATCAGTGTTAGTTGCATTGTTTTGTCTGGTCTGCAAGTTTGCCTACATTGGTACCAGTAAAAAAAAAGAAAATGATGCCCCACTCCTCATTCACTGAAGAATGCTTTCTTCATTTTGTGGCTTTCAGTTTTGAGAGCGATAATCAACTGATTTGCTTTTAAAAACATTTCCTGTTTTGCTGCAAGCTAAGGAGAAAAGCCACAGAGCACCGTGTTAGAATAACCCAGCATTGGCTCCTGTGTGCAAAGCACTTATAGATGCTTTCAAATAAATATAAGTTAGAAAATTAGCAATGGAAAGCACTATCTAAGGATAATAATTCTTAAGTTAATAATTGTTCAGAGTTGAGGTGCTTACCAGCTCATATATGGATACCACCTTTTATTCCTTTCCTGTTTTTGTTCCAGAAAAGAATGGAAGAGTTTCAGAAAAGCAGATATGGGACTATGAATAAAGGTAAGAAAGTCTGGAAGCTCTAAAGAGCATCAGTCTTTGGGAGAGTTGCTCTTGCCTCCCTACCCATAGCCCACCCCCGAAACAGGGATGGAAACCCCATTATTCTAGACTGAAGAAGAAAAGGGCAACTATCCTTTGTTCCCTACCTCTCTAGCCCTCTTGTGCCTGGCCCACCATTGTCACCAATCACACACTACATGGTGTGACGCTGTCCCTGCACAGCCTGTGGAAGAAATGAAATTCAGGCCAGAGGTTAGAGGGTTGGGAATTGAAGAACATGGTTTCTCTTGCCCTGGTTCCTCTCACTGGAAAAAAGTTCCCCATAGAGACTTAGTGATTGATTGATTGAAACACCCCCAGAATACATAACAAAAGGAAGACTCAACATGGCATAGAAAGAACAGAATAATCAATTTTAGGTGCCTAAAAAGGAGGTTGAGTTCATTTGGGTCTAAAGAACTCTAGACATCTCCAGGTTCTCACCCCCTCCAATATTGAAGATTTAGCTCTTGGCTCAGAGCCATCATCTCCTACACCACTTTTGTTATAATTTCCTGCACTTCAATGAACCAAATAGATGGTCTTTCTAGCACATGTGCTTCTGATGGTCTTATCTTCTTTAGCCACCCATTCTAGTGTCATCTCCCAGATTTTGCATTAACATTAACTGTGACCCAGGAGGTCGCAATTTGAGATGAGGAATCATATCAAATTCAAGAACCCCACTCCCCCCAACAAAGAGACACAGGGATGTTCATCTGGCAGTGGTGGTGGTCACTACAGCTCAGCCATGTGAGACCTTTTTTATTCTTAAGGTCCAGGTGAGGGCACTGAGCTCATCTACGCTGTATACCTGGGAACTTGTGCATGAGAGAAGTATACTTGGGCTTCTCATCTCTGCATCCTTCTAGACTCACATTTATTTAATAGCCAGTGCCCTCTGGCCTGCCCTAAGCACCATTCAGATAAAAGCAGAGGGACCACTTTTTTTTTTTCCCCAAGAAAAATCATCCAGATGAAGTGCGTGGAGCAGCTCCTTAGTGTGGCACTTCTGGCCCCTGGCTATGGGTCAAGCCAGAGCCCCAGCTGGGCATCTTACAATTCAAGAACCAGTTAACACTGTAGGCACACATTTGGATGCATTTAAATATGCCTATGTGTCTGCGAAGGAGGTCCTTAGCTTGTGAGAGACTCCCATGAGGGTCCATGGTCTGAAAATCACAACTTGGTAGAGCACAGCTCCCTATTTTTTTCACAGGTGAAGTAGAAGAGATCTGCTTTGCAACAGCGGCCTCATTGAGGATCCTCCTGGTGGGCAGAACAGGCAGCGGGAAAAGCGCCACAGGAAACAGCATCCTCTGCCGGCCAGCCTTTGAGTCCAGGCTGGCCGCCCAGTCGGTGACCAGGGCCTGCCAGGGGGAGAGGGGCACGTGGAATGGGAGGGACATCCTGGTGGTCGACACGCCCTCCATCTTTGAGGCAAAGGCCCACTCGCAGGAGATGTACAAGGACATCGCAGACTGCTACCTGCTGTCTGCCCCAGGGCCCCACGTGCTGCTCCTGGTCACCCAGCTGGGGCGCTTCACGGCCCAGGACGCGGTGGCAGTGAGGAGGGTGAAGGAGGTGTTTGGGACCCAGGCCATGAGGCACACGATCGTGCTCTTCACCCACCGGGAAGACTTGGGCGACGAGTCCCTGGACCATTACGTGGTCAACACGGACAACCTCGGCCTGCGCCGGCTGCTGGCGGAGTGCGGCCGGAGGTACTGCGCCTTCGACAACCGCGCGGCGGGCGAGCAGCAGCGCGCGCAGCTGGCCGAGCTCATGGCGGTGGTGGAGCAGCTGGAGCGCGAGCGCTCCTACCAGGGCGACCACCTCTTCCTCCCCGGGCCGCGGCTGCAGCCAGGCGGGGGCGCCGGCGGCCCGGAAGCCTATGCGCACTACGTGGCCGAGGTGAGGGCGCAGGTGGACAGGCAGAAGCAGGCGCTGAGGAAGGAGGAGAGGAACTGCAAGGTCAAGGCGATCCTCAGAGCCGAAAACTGCACGATTCCTCGCTATGTAATATCTGCCCTTTTGATTTTATGCGGTGTGCTTACTCTTGTCATTTTAATGACCTTTTATATTAAGCGTGGGAACTGAACATTTTCAAGTGATTGCCCCCAGAGCCACCATCATGGTGTGGCATTTTCTTGCATATGGTAATTAATGTTGGAGAACAGACAGCTGCAAATGGTGGGAACAGGAAATTAACAGAATAATTCTGTTAAATGGGCCCACTGTGCTGCCCCCGGCCCCCACCACATGCTTTTCCAAGAAGCAATTTACCTGAAGCTCTGCCTGGCCTAAGTAGACAGGCTATGTCACATTTCTCAGCAAACTACCTGCCATCTGCGGAGAAATGCAGGTGATAAACCTAGCCTAATTCCCTCTTAAGATCAGGAGCCTTCTTGTCCCAATTTATAAAGGATTTATTTCTGTTTTCTGTAAAACAGAATTTCTGTAAAATAGGATTTCTGCATAGCCTGGCCATAATTTGATGTTGTAAAGCTGCTTGGAATGCCTGCCTGTGCCTTGAACTCACCCATTTAGGAGGCACCACTAAAGTGGTGCCTCCAATCTTGGCCTTCTCTGGCCAGATAATGACCCTCTCTGAGGCTCTAATGACCTTCATAAATTCTGATGGCTGTCGGGCCAGCAAAATATGAAGTAGCTTTTGTGTTACGCTTGTCAAAATTTTGTTATCTGTAAGTTCTCAAACCCCCTTTGTGTAACTTTCTGTGCTATAAAGCTGTACTCTTGGAGAGCTGGAGGGTTGTCTCTGGTTCCACAGTTTTTGTGAGAGAGAGCCCGGCTGGTCAAAATAATAAGCTTGCTTTCACTTGATTTTAATTGGAGTTGGTGGTCTTTTCTTTGCATCATGGTCTAACACAGGCCTGAAATAATGTCTATAAGAGGAACACAAGTTAACCTGAAGGGGGAGACTTTTGTGATCTTTTTCACAGACCAGATCCCACAACTTAGGGAGATAGGATAATTTCTCCTAACCATAAAATCTGTGAGAATTTATGGTTAAGAATCCAATTAGAACCCTAAGTACATGTATGAAAACACACATGGTGTAACTGTACTTTGTGTTCAACCAGAGACATGAAAAACTGTGCTGTATTTGTGTAATATCAATACAATTGCATTCTGCTGCCATATCTAGTTAATTAGAATAAATAAAATAAGAATTTTTTTTTAAAAAAGAATCCAATTAGAACCAGTCAGCAGGGCTCTAGCCATGACCTAGAGCTGTCATGGATGTGGGGACTTGAAAGTTTGATGTTATCCTGCTGTCTGTCAAAAGTGAAGAGGTGGATCTGGGTGGGACTCTCTGGAAATATCTCTGGGATCCTCAATAAAACTAGGGTGCAGGAGAGGCATGTTGTCCCTCTCCTCTCTAAGAGGATCCACTCTCTCCCTTGAGAGTGTTCCCTTCCCCTTTTCCTGTCCCTTCTATAAACCCATGCCTGTTTCTTTGAGCAATATGTCTGAAATCTTTCCAACTTGATCGCAAGAATCAGGGTTTCAAAGGTGGGGGGCCTTTGCACTGCCTCAGTTTCCCAGAAGGCCCAGCAGTTTTAGGTAATTGAAACTTAAAGGAGTGTTGTTTTGTTTTGTTTTGTTTTGAGAGAGGAGTTGGTTAAAAATCATGAGGGTAAATGATGGAAGCCACCATGAAATACCTGCGGGCTTGAAGGAAGGAAGGTGCCTGGACTGTGAGCCTCTGGGAATGCCTCGTTCCTGGGCTCCAGTTTCTATATTGTGATGTCAGGAGGAGACGCATGTTATTTCTTATTTTATTCACAATCACATCCCGACCACATTACCAGCTGCAAAAGTTGATGACTTGTCACCTCTCTGCACCCCTGAGTGAAGAGACGATGAGGGCAGTCTGCAGAACAAACCAGGGGGTTCTGGAGATGTGGAAGGGGCTGGAGAAAGGGGGCAGGAGCAGGGAGTAGAGTGAAGGATCACAGCAGCGGGATGGAGCTCACCAGGGAAAGTAGTTCACAGCAGGGAATACAGGCAGTGGAATATCCCAGAGCAGGGGCTGTGATGGACCAGAGAGAAGGTGTCTTGGGCTCAGTGGGCTAGATGGTAGATATTACAACTACTCAACTGTCCTTGTATGCAAAATCCACTGTGAACAAGAGGCTGCATCCCATAAAACCAATGAACACTGAATTTTGAACTTCATGTAATTTTCATGTATGAAGAACAAGCAGTATTCTTCTGATTTCTTCAACCGTTTAAAAATGTAGTTGGATGTGATGTCACACACCTGTAATCCCAGCTACTCGGGAGACTGAGGCAGGAGAATTGTAAGTTCAAGGCCATCCTGGGCAATAGTGATACCCTGTCTCAAAAAAAAGGGGGGGAAGGGGAAGGTTCTGGGGATGTAGCTCAGTGGTAGAGCACTTGCCTAGTATGCTCAAGGGCCTGCGTTAGATCCCCAGCAGATTAAAATGCCAAAGCACTTCTTATATCACAACTGCACAAAGAGGCAGTGGCCCTGGTTTGGCCCAGGGCCTGCCTTGTCATAGAATAAATTTCCCACTGTTGCCTGGGATGCATGGGTACATGGCATCTTTAACTTCAAATCAGTAAATCCTGGACAACTGTGTGACGCCTGTGGGGATTTGGGGAAAGGGTGGATCCACATTTCAGTGGTAGTAAGGAGCAGGAAGACACTGGGGTGCAATACAAGCAGAAGGTGGAATTCAGTGGAAACAGGGAAACCCATGAAACCGTGTGGTCGGATATATAAGATGAGGACAGGGATTATATTTAGAGGAAAGGTTTCCCTAGAGGCAGTCAGGACCTGGGCTGTACCACTAGCAACAGGGATAGAGAGCAGGAGGTATGGGAGACACTGAGGGTGGGGTCAATGCAAGATGGTCACTGACAGCATTAGGGGATGAACCAGGATCTGTCTTGGCAACCCCTGAAATGCAGCTCCATCTGCAGCAGTGCCCTTTGGAGTAACAACAGGTTGAGGAGAAGAAGGTGAAGACTTTGGATCTGGATATGCTGACCTTGAAGCTCTCTGAGGGCTTTGGTCCAATTGACAATGGATGGTCTCATCCTCCCTCCAGGGAAGGCAGTCTGGTTCCAAGAAAGTATCAGAGAGTGGGGCTTCAGGAGGTTGGCCCCTCCATGTGTGTGGGTGGCTCATTCCCAGGCTTCCCAGTCAAGACTCCGCCCACCACTTTCCCCTGAGCAGTGTTGCCTGGTCCCCAGCTGACATGCCCCTTGTGAACTTCCAGGGGACCAGACTGAGCATTAACCCAGGGCATCTACAGGAGGAGCGAGGCTTTCCCTCGCCCTTCCTCCCACAGGAATGTTTGCTACACAGATTCCTTGGAGCATGCAGATGTGAGCTCTGTTCTCTCAGATTTCCCTCTGACTGGTGAAGAAGCACAGAGGAGCACTGCCTAGAAATAGTATTTCCTCTGCTCCCATTTGTCAAAATAATCCAACTAGAAGTGTTTTGCTAATTTCCTAATTCTAAGAACAAGAAAAAACAAACCTTTTCATTTACTCTGGATGTCACTTCCTCAAAGGAAGCAAGAGAACAGGGAAATTCTGACAGATTTCAAGGATAAAAAAGGAATGTGGAGAACTCTTCATGAGTCCAAATGCTTTTAAGTGCAGGTGAAAAAAGACCTGAAACCCAAATAGCTTGCCCTATTAGGAAATGTGTTGGTTAACATAACTGGAAAAGCAGAGATAGAGTAGGGTTCCAGGGTGGAGGACCCGGGATCTGGGTTTTATTCCATCTCTCTGTTCTACTTGGAAGCATTGTCTTCAAGTCTGAGTTAGTAGCACGATGGCTATTGCAGTGCCAGGACCACAACCAGACCCAACTAGGTCAAAAGGAAGAAGAGAGGCTGGTTCTTGCTATAGTTCTCCCCTGGGAAGGAAAAACCTCTTACTCCACCTACCAAGACTTTTACTCACTTCTCATTGGTTGGCATGGTGTCTCATGAGCATTTCTGAACCAATCATTGTCAAAGAGAATGGCACTGTATGTACCTATGTGTATGTATCTATGTATTTAGTTGATGATAGTTTTTAAAAACATTTTCCACATTTTATTGTTATATTATAGTTGTACATATTGAGGGGATTTGTTGTTACATATTCATATTGCACACAATATATCAACACTCAAAAAATAAATATCTGCCTAAATTTTTAAAAAAACAGGACTCATGATGAAAACTACAAAACACTGGTGAAAGAAAGAGAGGAGATATTTCATAGATTGAAAGAATCTACTGGTTAAAGGTGTTGACTCTTGTCAAATTGATATAAAAATTTGGTAAACAATTATTATCAAAATCCTAGCAAAAATTTTATAAATAAGAATTACTTGGGAATTTATATGGAAACCCACACACACAAAAATTATTCCTTAAAATCCCCAGCATTTTCCCCCGTCTTCCGTTCCTCCTATCTCTAGGTCCCTTTCCTCTACTGATCTCCCCTTGATTTTTAGGACATCCATCCCTAACCTTTCTTTTTCTCTTTCCTCTCTAATTTCCACATATGAGAGAAAATAAATGACCCTTGACCTTCTGAGTTTGACCTGTTATAGATGGTTTCTAGTTACATCTATTTTCCTACAAGTGCCATCATTTCGTTTTTCTTTATGGTGGAATAAAACTCTTTTATGTGCATATACCATATTTTATTTACCCACTCATCCATTGATGGATACCTAACTAGGCAGTTTCCATAGTTTTGCTATTGTGACTTGTGCTGCTATAAACATAGGTATGCATGTGTCATTGTAGTAAGATGACTTTAATTCTTCAGGATAAATATCAACGACCTGCAGGATAAACACCATACGACCACCTGGATTGTATTTAGACAAAACATCCCTGGAACTGAGGCCGGAGCTCTGAACCCAACCGGAAGTCTGTTAAGAAAGAAGGGGAAACGGAGCTGCCTAGACCTGCAGCCCTCGACAGACCAGGGGGGCCTCTTTCTGAGGAGGATACTTAGAGCAGTGGATGCGGTAATTGATATATTTTGAAATCCCTAAAACACAAAGCATCAGACCTGATAATATATGATCAGCGCAATAACAGTAAGAATTAAGCTGCACCAAATAATAATGGCACAAATTTCAAAAAAAGTGCACTTTTCGGCTCTGCGGGTCGCCTTGACCTTGCAGTTCCTCTCCTCCTTCCGCAGCGCCTGCTTCTGCCTGTCCACCTGCGCCCTCACCTCGGCCACGTAGTGCGCATAGGCTTCCGGGCCGCCGGCGCCCCCGCCTGGCTGCAGCCGCGGCCCGGGGAGGAAGAGGTGGTCGCCCTGGTAGGAGCGCTCGCGCTCCAGCTGCTCCACCACCGCCATGAGCTCGGCCAGCTGCGCGCGCTGCTGCTCGCCCGCCGCGCGGTTGTTGAAGGCGCAGTACCTCCGGCCGCACTCCGCCAGCAGCCGGCGCAGGCCGAGGTTGTCCGTGTTGACCACGTAATGGTCCAGGGACTCGTCGCCCAAGTCTTCCCGGTGGGTGAAGAGCACGATCGTGTGCCTCATGGCCTGGGTCCCAAACACCTCCTTCACCCTCCTCACTGCCACCGCGTCCTGGGCCGTGAAGCGCCCCAGCTGGGTGACCAGGAGCAGCACGTGGGGCCCTGGGGCAGACAGCAGGTAGCAGTCTGCGATGTCCCTGTACATCTCCTGCGAGTGGGCCTCTGCCTCAAAGATGGAGGGCGTGTCGACCACCAGGATGTCCCTCCCATTCCACGTGCCCCTCTCCCCCTGGCAGGCCCTGGTCACCGACTGGGCGGCCAGCCTGGACTCAAAGGCTGGCCGGCAGAGGATGCTGTTTCCTGTGGCGCTTTTCCCGCTGCCTGTTCTGCCCACCAGGAGGATCCTCAGCAGCCGTGCTTCTGGGAGGAAGCCATCACGAAAAGTTAATATGTAAGAAATACTTTGTCAAGAGGAGGAGGAAAACCAGAAGGGCAAGACCCAGAGGAACGCTCACCCTAGGCCAATTAGGGGGCCATCTGCTCCATCACCTCACACCCACGTGTAGTGAAAAAAGGAAACTGGCACAAAAATCGTGGAATCAGTTAACCGAGCTGGTCGGAGTCCCAGACATTATTTCTTTGGGAACTGCTACATTTTGCCACCCTTTCCAGGGCCTTCCCTGTGCTCAGGCCTGAGGCCCCCAGACTCTCTCAGGAGGCCCTGAGCTATTCATCCTTCACTTCTGCTCCTCCCCTCCCTGCCTGGGCTCTGTTTTACAAGAGGCAGGGGAAGCTTGCCCTTGCTAAGGAGAGTATGCAAGCTAATAGCCTAATAGTTCAATTCCCTGGGAAAGGCCTTTGCTCCTGTTGGGGTGAACACAGTCTTGTGCCTGGGGAGGCTGGCCCCCAGCTCTATTGAGAAAAGCTCCACCCCGAGCTCCTCCTGCTGCCTCCTTACCTGTGGGGGAGGCACCTTCTCTGTCCTTCCAGAGCCCTTCTGCTTTTTCCTAGAGAGGAAAACAGACAAGGACGGCTCATGCTGGAGTTGGATGTAACATCTGACAGAAAACATCACATTTTATTGATGAGGACATGGAGGAAAAAAACAAAATCAAAACTTGCTGAGGTCACACACTATTTAACAGATGCTCTGACACTAAAACCTGCTGGCCCCAACAGGCAAGCACAGGCATGTCCTCTTCCTGTGGCCCATCTTTAGTGAGAGTGGCCAAAAAAAAAGACCAAACAGAGGACCAAACAAGTCAGTCAGGTGTTTACTACTGAGCATGCAGCTGTCTGGGGGCCTGGTCTGCCTTTAGGGTCTCAGTGCTGCCACCCAAACTGAAGTTTGTCTGGCTGTTGTCCCCACTCAAGAAACTCATAAAAACAATTCTTTTCTGTTTCCATGGTGATGTAGCACTTAGGGTGACTGCTTCCCTGATTTGCCCAGGACTGAGCAGAGTCCTCATCAAAGGTCTCTTTGTGCTGAAACTGGGAAAATTCCAGGCAAACCGGGAGGAGTTGTCCATCCAAGAAGTGGAGACTGTGGGGGTCCAAGTTGGGGGGAGGAATAGGGGGCATGTTTAGCATCTGAGGGAAAAGCTGGTATATCAGCTCAGATCAGTGCTCCTGCCCTCAGCACAGTCTTGGACCAGCAGCTGCCTCAGAGGTGTCTCTCCTCAAGCCCCCTCGCCTTCTTCATGGTCCCTCAGACCCTTTCTCTTGATGCTTCCTCTCCCACCCCCATCTCCTACTCCTGCACTCAGGAGGTCCATCCAGGCTGCATGGAAGAATGAGTTCTGGGTTCACTGCACAACCTACCAAAGTGCTCTCAGGACCTTGTTGATGCAAAACTTTCAGGTGTTTCCTTGTAACAGGTTTAAGAAGTTATTGCTCAAAATGAGCACCTAATTGCAGAATCTCAGGCTCTGTCGTGGGTCAATTGGGGAAAAAAAAAAAAAAGACTTTTTGGAATAAATGAGTTTTCCTGGAGCTCTATGGGATCACACCATAGAAGATCCCATCGAGCCCCTCTACATAAGAAATTATTCAGCGATCACCTTGACAGGAAACAAAAATTAGTAAATCAATTTGGAATCATTTTAACTTAAATACTGAATGTCAAAATTTAGCTTCTATCAGACAATTCCCTCGCAACTTCTTTGTAACTCCTCTGAGGATAGAGAGTAGAGAAATGATAGCAACTTTCTGCCCTTGGCCTCTCTGTTCTTCACTTAGTCCCGTGGAAACTCCCAGTTGGGATACACAATTCAGGTCTGAGTTACCCAAGCTGAGGAGCCACAGTCTGATCACATGACTCAGGCCTGCTCTGACATCCAAGCATGTGCCAGCCTTTTGCGTGGAGTGTTTTCTGTCCCCTGCAGTCCAGGAGACTTTGAAACTGAGCGTGAAGGTCATTCTGTGTTAGTTTGGCCCAGGCTGTGGCACAGGTGATCTAGTCAGTCATGAATGTAGGTGTTGCTGTGAGGGTGTTGTAAAGGTGTGACATTCAGCCTCCAGGACAGGGTAGAAAACTTAGTTGGGAAACTGAGGTTTCCCAGGGAAGGAACTCTGTATCCAGACTGCAGTGCCAGTTCCTGCCTGGGTCCAGCCTGCCAGCCTACCTACAGCCTTAGACTTTGCCAACCCCCACAGTCACAGGAGCGAGTTCCTGGAACTAAATCTCTGAATACATGTATCTTGTTGGTTCTGTTTCCCTGGAGAAGCTGAAGGATCATCAAAGCTAAATCTCTCTGGAAGCCCAGAGACAGAGCAAACCTGAACACAATTCTCAGCTTCCACTGGTTCTTTTTGAGGACAGGAAAGGGTAATGTATTGTGAAGATGCAACTTCAGTGGGGGAGGGCAAGCAAAGAAAACAGTACTTTATAGGTGTCAGCTCATCTGCAATGCTGATGGTATGAAATCAAGACACGGCCCCACCACCACGCTGCCCCTGGATCCCCTTGAAGATGGTCTCCAGGGGAGCAGTCAGGCAGGCTCCAGAGCATCAGAGGAAAGAGAAGACCATGTGGAGTAGGCTGCAGAAAGGGGGTGGAGGAAGGTTGGGGCTGAGAGTCCTAAACTCAGGAAGTTCTAAGGGACCTTGGTCTTGGGCTCTTCTCCACCCCTAACTGGGAAAACCAAGACTTCCCAGACTGCAGACAACAGGACTCCAAAGAGTGACAGTAGATTCTTCACTGTGGTTCCCAGGCTCAAGGAGGGGTAGCCCTGTGCCCACTGCTCCTGGGTCCCTCTGGGTGTCAAGCAGAGCTACTTACATAATTCACATGACATGTTTGGTCAAGTGACTGGTAGCAGGCCATTTCCTCCAAAGGTGAGAAACTTCTATCACTGCTCTCCCAGAATCCAGCCTGTGCAGAAAGAGAAGTAAAAACAGGTGTAAAGACGTCCAAGTTTTTCTCCTTTTCTCATGTGTTTGTTTGTTTTTAAGGCTTCCCCCCGCCCATCACAGTGTTGCTTCTGGGGTCGGAACTGCCACACCTCCAGCCAATGTGACTGTCACCATTTCCTCACTGCACCCTTCCCCAACTATGTCCCCTACAGAGAATCGTGCCCAGGACACTGCCAGCCTGGATCTCCCTATCGCCCACAGCAGCATTCTTGGCCAGGCATCAGCCTGTTCACTCATTTTCTCCTCAGTCCTTTGATTCATTCATTTGAAACTGTTGTTCTTAAACACCCCTCCTGAGCAGACATTTCTTGCCCTGGAAGGATGGTCAGATGGGTTTGAAGGACAGCTCCCACCCCAGTCTGGGATAGAATCCCCTGAGCTAGCTGGGGGGAGGAAGATCCCTGGGCCCCTCAGGAAGCCGCGCCTCCTGCAGCTTCTCCAGTGCCCAGGCCTGGAAGAACCTGGGTGGGGATGGACATGGTGGGGATCGCCTTTGGGGGGAAAGGTGACATGGTCTTAAACTGGTGGATTGGATCTTACTCTCACTTTGCAAAAGTAATAATAATAATACTCTCCCCCACTGCCCTCACTGGAGTCTCCTGAAGACCAACAGCACCCTGGTTAGGGAAACACAGTGTGCAGACATGTACAGGGCTGAGTCAGGGCAACTCTCAGGAACAAAGCCCTTGCTGCTTGCAACTTCATCCTGAAGAGTTGTTTTAACTAATTACCATTTTTATTTATTTATTTTTGGTACCTGGGATTGCACTCAGGGTCACTCAACCACTGAGCTACACCTCTAGCCCAGCCCTATTTTGTATTTTATCTAGAGACAGGGTCTCACTGAGTTGCTTAGCACCTCACTTTTGCTGAGGCTGGCAGGGAATTCACCATCCTCCCGCCTCAGCCTCCAGAAGTGCTGGGATTACAGGCGTGCACCATGGTGCCTGGCAAATTGTATTTTTTATCAGAAAATAAAGCAAATGCTTCATGTGAGCAGGTCACTTGAATCATACTCTTAAAATGTTTCTCCCTCTTTAGAATGGAAATTATTTCTATGTATTTATCAATAACAAGAAAAATAATTAGAAAGAAGTAAGATTACAATCAAAAGATAAATTTCCAGCCTGTTCTTCAAAGACTGAAAAAGATACGTGTGGGCAGGTCGGATGAGGGGTCAATTCTTCCCTCACCCACACATGCACCTAGATAGGGCCTCAGCAGCCACCGTGTGCACACATAAAAATGCTTTTGCACAAGAAGTAAGTTCATTAGTATTAAAATAGCACCACTGTCTGAGCTCACTCCCTTCAAAATTTTAGGTTCTGAAAAATATAACCTCAGTAATATTTGCAGCTTTCACCTATTTGGGATACTGGGGTATATAATTCTTTTTTTTTTAAGCATGTATAATTCCTGATCCTTATTTGGAATAAAGAAAAGATTTAGAAAGATCAAGTGCCTTGTCCAGGTTGGCACATATTGTTACTGGTAGGATGAAGGGAGAGAAAGAGAGGGGACACAGCAGGTGGGGTGGGCACTCAAGGAGATCAAAGCAAGCTCCTTACCTGGCCAATGTGACAAGTGCAGGTAGGGTCTTGCAAGGCCTGCAGAGTTCTTGGAGCAATCCCCTTCCTCTCCTAGGCAGCCTCTCTCATTGTTTTCTTGTCAATTCATAAAAACACAAGATCAGTAAGAGATGAAAACTGGCTCACAAAGTCTTACTACCAGAGAGAGAAGGATCGTGTTAAAAAAAAAAAAGTGATATATGGGTGTGACCACTGGAAGACAGCACTTTTTTTAAAAAAATAACAGTTTCATTTCCTTTCTCCACCACATCTCTGCAATGCTTTTCTTCAAAACAGGTTCTCTGCAGAATTAAGCTAGGAGACAATGTGCCTCTCCCAGGATTACCTTTTTTTTTTTTTAAGTACTGGGGATTGAACTCAAGGCCTGTGCATGCTAGGCAAGTGCTGTCCCACTGAGCTACATCCCCAGTCCTCAGTATTTTGAGACAGAGTGTCTCTGAGTTGTCCTGGCTGGCCCCAAACTTGCAATGCTTCCACCTTGGCCTGCTGAGTTTGTTTCTTACATGAAATTCTGGTTGGCAGAAAAGTTTCGACCCCAGACAGCTCTTCAAGTAGCCTACATGAGGGTTAGACACTTAGCTTGAGACATTCTATGGCTCCCTCTTATTTCTCTGCCAAACGTCCTGCCCTCAGTTTACCCCCACTACAAGGCTCAGCGGAGTTCCCTGCCCAGGCAGACTTCATTTCCACAATCACCAGGGAGATAACCAGTCCCATCCATGATGTGCTAAGCAAAGTGACAGGCACCCAACCAGAGTGGCTGATACCACTGTCTTTGTACACTGTCTGCTGGGAGCTCTGTGTGTGGGCTGAGCTGAGGGACCTCTGGAGACTTTCTCAGGGGATTAGGGCAGAGCTTGACCAGTTAGATACCTGCATGTTTGAGTTCAGATTAATTTTTTCACAAACACACAAAAAAACTATAAGCAGGAAAATGGGATACACTTAACTCTTGGATCCCAGCTCAGTTCAGAGAGGAGGGCAGTTATAATGCAGATAACACACAAAACACATTTTGCAAAGAAAGCCAGGCTGGACTTCCTGGCCTTCCATATCAGATGGTTATTTAAACTTCTCAGACAACAGATATTTCACAGAATGAGCTGGATGCACACCCACCTGAGAGCAAAAAGAAAGTCAGGCATTTAACCTGCAGAAGATGTTATCTTCTTGCTATTTAAAATGCTCTTATATCTCATTTTTGCCAGGTAGTGGGGTGGGGGGAACAGAAGGCCAAAGATGATCTCTGCTAAAACAAAAACAATGATTTTGGTAGACATTTATTAGCTCTAGACAGGCTTGTCATAAATGATTTTATTCCTAAGGCCAACTCATTAGGCCTGCTTAGCATGTATTTTATGAATATTGATATACAAGAAGGGGACGTTGCTCAAAGGTGTCAAAACCACAGTGATTAAGTGATTAAGCCTCCATGGTGGAGGGAAATGTGGAGTTTTACCCACCTTATGAAATGTAGGCTAGTAATCCCGAGTCCAGAAAACAGGGATCTGGATCCACCACTTCCTGTGCAGTAGAGAAAATGCAAATTGACTGTGGAACAAAGAATCTGAATTCCACCTTCAGTCCTCGCCTACAATGCTCTCTGGGCTGAGATGGGATGGCCATCCATTTAGGTCAATTGAGTGCCTTTCTTCTAATCTGCTTTTGATAAGCTTAGTTGATTTTTTATATTTAGTTATTTATATTTTTCTTGTTGATTCGAGAAAGCCGTGTGCATTAAAGATACAAATTATCTATACCATTACACACATGTATACCCCTTCTCTGCATCTTTTCCTTTCCTTTTTCAGAGTTCCATGGCTATTTGGGGTTCTTCTTTTTCATTCGGTGTTAATTGGTGGAATTCTAATTCTGGCCATCAACTGGTCTTACAACAAAGGATTGTGTGATTGCTGGTGAAAGAACTGTCAGCAAAATAACCAAAGGGGTAAATTATCCTTTTCTCCTACAGCTACAGAGAAAAACAGCAAATATTATTCCTACGAGATCTGTGAAATATCTAGCATTCAAAAGTCAAAGCTCTGTCCTGTGAAAATAACTCTGCCTATCTAAAAGTCTATAGATTACGATTGTTTTGCACTTCATGATATGTTTTCTAATAATGAGACACAAATCTAACTCTGGTCATCCTTAGCAGGTCTAAATACTTATAAGATTTCTTGGACTCTTGAGACTTTAATATTATGATCTTATAATACTTACAAGATTTGCAGAGAGATTTTCTGCTATGTGCCTCTTCTACCACAGACATACCTGTAAAAAATAATACAAAATAGTCAAAGGACTTGGTAATCTATTTAAGTTCATAATATACTAAGTAAAATAGAATGGTCAACTGTTGTAAAATGTCTTTGCAAATACCGCCCCCTGCTGTTTTGCTCATAAATGTTTTGTTTTTGTTTTTTCCCCCTCAGTCTGGAAATTTTAATACATGTTTTCTTTAGTGTTTCTGTTGTTCTTAGAAATCCCTCCTTTTCCACACCTTATTTAAAAAATATATTACTATGTCCAGACAAAAATCTATACATGAATGCTTATAGAAGCTTTATTCATTATTACAAAACCAATTGAAAGACCAAGGTGTCTTTGAATAGGTAAACAGAAAAGCTGTGGTCCATCCACACAACGGAACCACGTTCAATGCTACAAAGAAATGAGCTAATGAATCATGACAAACAGAGAGGAATTTAAATGCATATTGCTAAGTGAAAGACACTAATCCAAAAGGGCTCTGTTCTGTGTGATTCCAGTTTATGACGTTCTAGAGAAGGTGATGCTATGGAAATAGTAAAATAATCAGTGATTGCCAAGGGTTCTGGGAAGGGAAGGAGAAATGAACAGATAGAGCAAAGGTCATTTTTAGGGCAGTGAAATTATTGGGGATGATATTGTAATGGTGGGTACTGTCACTATACATATGTCAGAACCCATAGAATGTACATTACCAACAGTGACCCCCCTAATGTCAACTATGGGCTCTGATTAGTGATAGGTCAATATTGGTTCATCAATTGCAACAATGTACCCTACGAATGCGAGACATTACTAATAGCAGATACTGAGGGGGCAGAGGCAAGGTGTGTATGGAAACTCTCTGAACTTTCCAAAGTTTTCTGTAAACCTAAAACTTAATAAAAATAGGCCTCTTGATTTTTTTTTTAAGAGGTGGGTGAAAGGAGGTATGGAGAGTGAAAAGAGGTGGCTAAGGAAAGAGGAGGTGAGAAGAGAAGAGAGGATGAGAGAACTGGGAAAAGGAGAAGAGAAAAATACGAAAGGGAGGGGAAGAACAAGGGTAATTTGCATATGGTAAACTCCCTCCCCTTTAAGAACTCACAATTTGTTAGAGAGACAGCCAGGACAACTAAGGTGTCATCAAATAAAAATGGTATGAGTGCTGTGAAGATGTGAAGTAAGTCTTAGATCATTACAAGAGTCTTATCCTAATACAATGGCCCTTCCCAGGCTACCCTGAGTGACTTTTCTGGATCAGAGTGAAGGCTTCTTCTGCTCCCTCAGGATTCACCTAGCACTGTTCTCCTTATCTGATTGCTTGGGTTTTTGCTCTGTTTTAAACCTGCGTCTGACTTCTCTTCATCTTTCTGTTGATTCATTAATACGTACACATATTCATAGATATGTATACAGAGAGTAGATAGAATACAGATATAATATATGGTAAAATGTAGAGATATTTTACATACAAATATATTATGACTAATATATATACTAGCAGAGAAGTAGAACTATGATATTTAAAAGTCAAACTACTTGTGAGTAGGTAAAATATTATATAATGATACACTAATCAAAAATTTAGATTCCTATACCAATGGTTAAAAATTGTTTAAAGAGGTACAAATGATAACTCAATAGAGGAGAGAAAAATATAATCATAAAAAAATGTTCAACTAGGGGGCTGGGGTTGTAGTTCAGTGGTAGAGAGCCTGCCTAGCATGTGTGAGGCACTGGGTTCAATTCTCAGTGATATATATAATAAAGGTCCATAAACATCTAAAAAATTGTTTTTAAAACAGTTTAATTAATGAAAAATAAGGCAGAAAAATGAAAAAAAAAACAGAATAAATAAAAAACAGCTACTAGTTGGAGATTTTAATTTAGCCATATCAATAACTATATTAAGTTTGAATGACCAAATATATCAGTAAAAAGCCAGAAATAGTCAAGGCCCATTTATATAAAGACTTCTAAAACCCATTTTGAAAATAAAGTCATAAATAGGTAAAAAATATGAGAATGCTAAAAATTATATACCATCAAACAATATCCAAAAGAAAACTGGAGTAGTTATAATAATATTAGAAAAAGAAACTTCAGAACAAGGACTATTTCAAGGATAGAAGGGAATATTGCTTATTGATAAAGATGCCAGTCCACCAAGGTGATTAACAATCCAGAATGTACAGGCCCTTAACAAAACAGCACATCAAGAAACACTGGAGGTCAGACAGATGGATATCTACAATTACAGAGCGGGTTTCAACCTTTCCCTGTCAGTCATGAATAGACAAGTAGGCAGAAAATCCTAAGCGCAAGGATGACTTGAACAGCACTATTAACCAGCACTATTAACTATTAGCTGACGGGAGTTTGTAGGACAGGCCAACCAACAGCAGTGGGACACATGTTCTCAAGTGCACGTGGGGCATCTGCCAACACAAGCCCTATTCTGGGCCATAAATCAAACCTTAACAAATCTAAAAGAACATGTTTTCAGATCACAAGGTTAAGGGGTGGAATCTTACAGAGGTGGGCAAACTTCAGGGAGAACCTCAGGTCAGTAGGGATGTGCTCGTGAAGGGGGTTGTAAGGTTCAACAGGTTTCCTTTGCACATGCTCCCACCATGATTATTTTTAAGTGGATTATTTCTAGTATTATGTTTCGGTCATGGAAACACAGATAAGAAAGTAAGTGGAATTCTCATTTACTACCAGCGGGAATACAAAATAGTATAGGCACTTTGGAAGTAGTTTTGCAGTTTCCTTTAAAGTTAAACATACACTTTCCATGTGAACCAACAATCCATTTCCATTTGTTGATCCAAATAATTGAAAACTTATCCTGACAGAAAAACCTGTTGTAAATGTTTACAGAAAATTCATTCATAACCAAAAACTAAAAATGACTCAGATGTCTTTCAGCCAGGTGATATAAGTAAATAAGTTGGTGTATAGTCACAAAATGGAACGCTACTCAGCAATGAAAGTTATCTTGATTCACACAATATGGATGAAACTGCTCAGTGAAAGAAATAAGACTCCAAATGTTATTGAATAATCCCATTTACACAACATTCTGGAAAAGGCAAACACTATGGAAACAAACCAGTGGTTTTCAGGAGTTGGGGGTCAGGCCTCAGAAATGACGTCCCACTGCAGGGCATCCTTGGGAGACTCTATGTCCTACTGCATCGTGATTGCATGGCCTGTCTGACCCACAGGCCTGTGCACCACAAAGTTCAAATTTTAGATTATGTGAATTTCTGAAAGATCAACCAGGGTATTGATTTTTTTCCACCCAAGATGGAAAGCAGACTGAGACAGACTGATTTAACTGTATTATAAATAAATAACAACCACACTGCAGGGGGCAGGGGAGGTTACTTAGCTGATCTCAGTAACTTTGCAAGGCCATGTTTTGACTGGAGATAGTAAGGCTGAAAACAAAAAGGGTGTGCGAATCGAACTCTATCCTCCAGTTGCTAAGGTGGTTTCTCACAAACCCTTACGAAACCATCACACATTGCAATTCAACAAACAGGAAAGCCTGTGGTAGTTAATGGGATCCAGGTTTCTCACCATCAGGGAAAGAGGTTAAAATAAACAAAGGAATCATGCTAGAATAAATCCTGGGGCTGGACAAGGGTCAGAAATATCAACATGAACCTATGGCTGGTTCCTTTTAGAGAGGGAAATAAATGTAAAGAAGTGTGTGATGGTTAATTTTGGTTGTCAACTTAACTGGATTAAGACATGCCAAGAAAATTGCTAAAGCATGCTTCTGGATGTGTCTGGAGGTGTTTCCAGAGAGGACTAAAGTGTGGCCTGAGAACTGAGTGGACAAGACCTGCCCTGAGAGTGGGCAGCACCATCCGGGAGCCTGGAAGGAGCACAGCGCACCAGTGGCAGGGGCTTGCGTGCACCCACGCTGGACCTTCTTGCAGAATGGGGGTCACTTTCACTGCTGTTGTCACCTGTGGACATCAGACTCCAGGCTCCTCAGCCTTTAAACGTGGACTTGGGCCAGCAGCTCTAGGGCCTTCCAGGCTGTCACCGTGGCCTGGGGCTGCGTCATTGGTCCCTCTTATTCTGAGCCTCTGGCTTCTTAGAGTAGCTCGTGGTTTCCTCAGCTCTCCAGCCTGCAGACCACCATCTGGCACTTTCCAGACTCTCATCATATAAGGCAAACTAATAGATCCCCTCTTGTGGTGATATAGGTTCTGTGGTTCTGTTGCTAGCCACGTGGGTCAGCTGCACACACGGGGATTTCCTCGCTTCGTCCAGCCAGAGAGACTACAAGGAGTGGCAGCTCGGGAGCAGCCAGCACAGCCAGCACTCAGATCCTGGGTTCCAAATTCCATTCTCCAATGAAAGGAACCAGGACTCCTCAGAGGAGCATGAAAGTGGGGACTCCAGGGCTGAACAGGGAAAGTGAGCACAAGATGATCCCAGAGTATCTTATGGTGCCAGGAAATAAGAAAGTCAAGCAAATCAGTGAAATTTTTGAAAAGGATGGGGCCTGTCAAACGGGCAGATGGTAGAGGCAGAACTTTACTTCTATGCTCTTAAGGTTTCTCTCCCAGCTCCTTCTGAGAGTTAAACTGACACAACGTAGGTCAAGGGGAGAAAAAGCTACCATGTTCCTTAATCCACACTTCTCAGGGTAGGAAAGCCTTCATAGGAAAGGACACCCACAGAAGCAGAGTCCAAAGACACAGTACTGGCTTGACCCAGAGCGATAGGTTGTGCAAACGTGGTGAGGGAGGGCAAGGGGCTTGGGGGAGGGCTAAGTGGGTGGAGAAGTGACTGGAAGAGAAGGGCTGTGTGTTTGGATTTCCCTCAGCCCCAACCTTCTGAATAAGATGTTGCCTCCTTTTAGTAAGGAGAACATGTGCTACGTGGGGAGTTCATCTCTGGCTTTTAGGAAACAGAGCAAAGGTCAGAGTGATCTTCTTCCACCTCCTGTTAAGTGCCTTCAGCTCAAAATAATTCTTAGCCCCATTGGCCTATCTTGGGCAGTGTGTTCTGAACTCCAGGCAGCAGAGGGAACCTTAAAGCACTCCCAAGGGCCAAAGCTTTCTTTTTGTAGAAATGTTCCAGCTAGTGACCACAGGAGGGTTGATATGCAGCCCCTGATAAATTGGAGGCCCTAGATGATAGCTCTCAGTGATTACTAAACATAACTCCAAAAGGGACAGCAGGTGTCTGTCTCTCCACGGAAGTGCCTGCCCCACCTGCACGGTGCAGTGTATGAACCTTATAAGGATCTGCATTCAAATAAACAAGATGTGAAGAAATTCATAAAGACAATCGGGGACCTGTGAACCTCACCTGGATGTTTCATCATATTAAATCTTTACTGGATTTTTTATGTGGTAATAATAAAGGGCGAGTCCTACTATATTAGAGCTACACGGTAAAATGCTTATGGAGGAAATTATATGGTATCTAGGACAGGCTTTCAAGTTATGTGTCCATCCGCCAAAACTCATGTGTGAGACAATACTATAACATTCAGAGGCGAAATGATTGGGTTATGAGAGTCTTAACCTAATCAGTGTGTTAATCCTGATAGGGATTAACTTGTTGGGAACCATAGGCAGACAGGGTGTGGCTGGAGGAGGTGGGTGTGCCTTTAGGGTTTATCTGTCCCTGGTGAGTGGAAGTGGAGCTCCCTCTCTGCTTCCTGGTGGCCAGGTCCTGAGCCGCTTCTTCCTCCACACCCTTCTGCTGTGCATGGGTCCAGAGCAAGAGAGTCGGCCATCTATGGACTGAGACCTCTGAAACCAGGAAGGCCAAATAAACCTTTCCTTCTCTAAGATTATTCTTGTCAGGTCTTCTGGCCCCAGAAGGAGCAGGAGTTCAGATGGAACAAGGTCGCCCATGCGGGATCACTGTTGACACTAGTGCTGGACACACCGAGTTCAGTACACTATTTCCAAAAGTTTTTAGGTATAGTGAGTTAAGTGGGGATCTGTGAACCTCATTTCTCAAGCTCTCTGAAAAGTAAGACACACCACTTAGGGTCATTTGCTAGGTCTTGATAAAGCCTTTTTGGTACACTTCCCAGATATTGAGAAATCAAACGACTCTAATGACTGACTAATAAATATTTTTGCAAGTCAAGCGGTTTCCACTATTTGGCTTTCAACAAAAATGAAGGAAGACATATCCATTAGTGGATAATTAAAAATTAATGATAGATCACTATGTGGCTTTTAACATTTCTCTTGTAAGGAGTATAAAGAATTGAGTAGCAATGCTATAACAAAATTGTTCTCATTTCTATTCATTTATTTATGTGAACAAGATTTCTGAGCGCTTGCACTGATCAGAACAAAATATTAGAATAGAGTCGACACTGTTTCATTCCAGATGAGAATGACATCATCTATGTACATATGAAATAAATGAAAAAAATCCTTCCATCCATTGGGAGATGCATTTCCAAAATTAAAGTTACAGATAAACTATTTTATAGAGGTGATGTATTCATGTTGCTTCAATCAGTTATGTACTAATATTACTTTAATAATAGGTAATCACAGAAAAAAATTTCACACTTAAAGCCTTGTGGTCATAAACATTTTTTGTTCAATTTTCATATATATCTTTGTGGTAGAAATGGATGTGAAGGCAATGAAGATTTTTCATGCATAAAAATCCATTACAAGAAGATAAAATTCTGTAGGGAGGTAAATGAACAGCCAAAGAGGCAAAGGAACAGAGTAAAATGTCTAACTATTTAGAAAAAAAACTTGCTCATGTCTTTCTAGAATAGCTGATGGTTGATATCCAATTACCACGTCATCTGTACTATATCAGAAATATTTTTTAAAAGAAGGATTAATCTTTCATTAAAAAATGTTTATATATACAATGTGCTATAAAGTACATTCTTTGCAAATAGTTATGATGAAGAAATTTTAGATGTTCAGTTTAAAATGCTCACAAGAGGATTTATATTTTAAAAAGTTGCTTTAGTGAAAAAATAAGCAAAAGTTTGAAGAACATCAGAGAAACCTTTTTATAACTGCATGAGGTTTTGTTTTGTTTTGTTTTGGGTACTGGGGATTGAAATCAGGTGCACTCAACCATCCCCAGCCCTATTTTGTATTAGATTGAGAAACAGGATCTCACTGAGTTGTTTAGGGCCTCACTAAATTGCTGAGGCTGGCTTTGAACTCATAATCCTCCTGTCTCAGCCTCCTAAGTCGCTGAGATTACAGGCCTGTGCCACTGTGCCTGGCTAGGATATTTTTATAAGAAGACTCAGACAGCAAAAAGCCAAACATGACCCAAATATTCACAAACAGTGGAATGGATAAACAAATGGTAGGATACCCAGACAATCGAGTGATGTGCAGAAGTAAAAACGAACAAATTGTAACTCTCTGCACTGACATGGATGAATCTGACCAAATAACCACTCTCTTCCCCAAAGAGAATAGTCTGATCTTGTTTTTGTCAAAGTTAACCATGAAAAATACTAAAAATAAATATTGTTCAGAGCAATCGATATAGGTGATAAAACTATAAAGAAAAACGAGGGCATAGTCACCACAAGAGCAAGACAGTAAATCCCCCAGGTAAGAGGCAGGGAGACTGGGGAGCCATGGAGGTGAGGTGGAGACGTCCAGGGCAATGCTCTGTTTTAAACTGGGTGTTTGCTCCTTGGACCGTCTTGGTGGACCGTCTTGATGGACCCTCTTGGTGGACCGTCTTGGTGGACCATCTTGACGGTGTACAGATAGTCTCAAGCAGGTATGATACACTAGCTATAAAATTGCAACTGTATTGGAAAACACAAAACAAGATCTGCACTAATGGAAAAGCACACAAGTTTCGTGTATGAAATACTACAATAAAACTATATTTCATCCAAAATCGATATGTCCAGGTACAATTCTATTTGTAATCTCCACTTTCTGTGTGTGGAATTGGCTCACGCTTTCCTAAGGCTCCTCAGGGACCAAACAATGTCTAAAACGCAGCCAGGTCAGCCTGACCCCGGGCCTCAGAGCAGAAGAGCCAGGCAGCCCCACCGCAGGACAGAAGGAAGCCAGGTGATGAGCTGACCTCACACCTGGCAAAGGCAGCAAGTGTGGCTCAGGACTACGTGTTGTGAAGACCAAGCTGGGCTGCTTCCTCACACTGTGAAGATTCACAGATTCAGTTCACATCTGCGCAAACTGAGACAATGAGAGCCTTGGATGAACCATAGGAAACTCTATGTACAGTTGGGTCAATTGTCTTCACCAGGATGCAGCCAGGCCAGGTGCAGGGGCTGCAAGCCTGCAATCCCAGAAATTTGTGAGGCTGAGGCAGGAGGATGCAGGTTCCAGACCTTCCTGGGCCACCTAGTGGCGAGACCCTGTCACAAAAAAAAAAAAAAAAAAAAGGATCTGGGAATGTAGCTCATGAGTAGAGCACTCCTGCATTATATACCAAGTATTTGGGGGAAAAGAATTATGAAGCCAGAAATAATAAAAGACAGCTTTAAAATTTTTCATATAGCACAGATGCTGTCAACAAAACAATAGATTTTTTTAAAAGAGAAAACTTTAAATCTGTTATAAATAGAGCTCACAAAAATAAACATGTGCAACATCGGTGTAGACTGCTCGTAGATGAACGATAAGTGTCCAAAACCCTACGAAAAAACCTCAACTTCCTAAATAGGTGAGGAAGTAAAAACTAAAATAACAATTTGAAAAAATATTTTAAAGTTATAACATTGGCTACTGGGGAAAATTAGTGGTGAGGTTGGGAAGAAAGAGCAACGGATACTCTCTGCACTCATTGCTACTGAAATGCAAGTTATTATAGCCTTTTTGGAAAGCTCTCAGATGAAATTTATTTTATTTTAAAATATTTATATCCTTCAATGCAGCGATCCTATTCCAAGAGCCCATCTCCTAGCAATTAAAGGTCCTGTTAGTACAGACCAGCACTGCAGCTTTGTTTCTAGAGGCCAAAGTACAGGAAGGGAGGCTCATCAGTGGGGACGGCGCTGAGTAAATTCCAATACGCTCCTCTCACGGAAACATTATGCATCCATTAAAAAGGACTATGAGATGGACGAAAATGAAGTAGGCTGAGCTCACCGAGTGCAGGTGGGGATGGCAGGGAAAGGTTGAGGTATAAAATGGTGCCCTCTGTGGAATCCAGGTAATCAGTTCCTAAAAAAGTAAATTCATGCCCATGATAGGATCCAGCGATTCCCCTCCTAGGTGCATTCCCAAGAGAGAAGAAAGTATGTGTCCATAAAAACCTGCTCTTGACCTTCATAGAAGCTTTAGTTGTAGCAGTCCAAGATTGGAAACAACCCAAATGTTCATCAGCAGAAGAATGGACACCTAAGAGTTGTGTATCCGCACAACAGAACATCATACTTGGATAAAAGAAAAAAGAGAACCTTTTTTGGATGTTTTTTGGTTGTAATTCCCTGACAGTCTCAGGCCTGAGCCAGTCTACCCAAAAGGGAGAAGCCCACTGCAGAGACACACAAGGGCAGAGGGGGTGCTGGTCATGTGTCTCGAACTCCTTCATTTGAAAGCATGAACACAAAGCCCCGGGCACCAGATTCATGAGGGCCCTGGAAGGTAGATGAGCCAATCGAAAGGCAGACCCTAAGAGGAGCAGAGGTTGGGAAAGTCCAAACAGCATGTTCGGTGATGTTAGGATAGGACTGTGCTGCAATATCAAATCTGTGAATGCAAGAACATGCTGTATAGAGGGACCGTCAGAGAGAACAGTACAGCAACTGACATTTAATTTGATTCCACCAAGAATTAAAACCATAATTGTTGAAGGTTAAAACAATTCCAAACGAAAGCTAGAAAATAAAAGAATGAAAAAGAGAAATAGGCATAAAATATGAGACAAAAGGTAACAAGCACAGAGGACAATCCCAGAGGTGGAAGGAGTCTCTGAGAGAACAGAGAGAGAAAGGGAGGAAAGAATGAAAAGAAATTCCCATAAAGTCAAGGAAGACTTTAGTTTGCAGAATGGAAGGATGCTGCAGCGGCAAGGATGATAAGCAGGGAAGACGTTTACTCATGTTCAGACCCATATTCATGGCAACTTATGCCTGTGGTAGTTTTCTTTGTATTTAATTATACACGTGTGTGTTTGTGTATAATTAACCCAGTTGTACATTTTGAAGTATGGTTGGTAGACTGTGAACTGCACGACATAGAAACTATACATTTTTACAAAATGGCACATTAAAGCAAGAGGTTTAATGACAAAGCCAGATTAGAGACAAGGGGAAGAAGGGAGAAGAGTCTTTCTTCAATTTAAAACATGTCTAATGATTTAGATCACCATCTTCATTAGGGAATATTCCAAATATACTAATAAGTATGCAATGAAAAGTCCTCTCTTAGAGGCAGTCAAGGTCACTAGCTTGGGAGTTTCCTTCTAAAATTGTCTCATGCATATATAAACACACAAATATACACAGTATTTAAATGTATGTGTATTTGCAGGCATTGCAAAGATTAAACAATATACTATGCTACATATATATTTTTTTGTAACCCAAAGTCTCTCACAGGGAGTGGCGACTTGGAGGAATGATGGTAGAGTATTGTGGAAGTCGCCTTGGAGCCCCTGTGGATCACTATACAGGTTTATGCCACCTTGAAACCGCAAGCGAAAACGAAGCTCACTCTTCAGTCCTTACCAGCAGGTGGCGCACTCGGACAAAGTGTGCCGCCCTCTGCCTTGGAAGGGTTTTTCCACGGATCGTCCCGATTTTTGTGCTTTTGTTTTACCCTTGACGCCGCAACACAGTAGACTTCGCTCTTCCTTACAGCACCTTCCATGAAGCTAACTTCAATTTATTTTTAAAAGTAAAGAGGGGTTTTTTTTAACGATGTCTTTTCTGTTTATAAGGAATCGACTTGTTTTTTTATTGTGCTAATATTTTTTAGCACAATTAAAAATTTTATTCTGTCCATGTACAATTCCAATTGAAATCTCCACTTTCCGTGTGTGAAATTGGCTCACGCTTTCCTAAGGCTCCTATGGAACCAAACAACATCTAAACGCAGCCAGGTCAGCCTGACCCCGGGGCCTCAGAGCAGAAGAGCCAGGCAGCCCCATGGCAGGACAGAAGGAAGCCAGGTGACGAGCTGACCTCACACGTGGCAAAGGCAGGAAGCGTGGCTCAGGAGTAAGTGTTGTGAAGACCAAGCTGGGCTGCTTCCTCACACCGTGGAGATTCACGGATTCAGTTCACATCTGTGCAAACTGAGACAATGAGAGCCTTGGATGAACCATAGGAAACTCTCTGTACAGTTGGGTCAACTGTCTTCACCAGGATGCAGCCAGGCCAGGTGCAGGGGCTGCCAGCCTGCAATCCCAGGGACTTGTGAGGCTGAGGCAGGAGGATGCAGGTTAGAGGCCAACCTAGGCCACACAGCAGTGATACCCTGTCCAAAATAAATAAATAAATAAAATTAAAATAAATAAAGGGAGCTGGGTGTGTGGTCCACTTAAAGGAGAGCAAATATCAAGAAGCTTTGAAGAGCCAAAACAATATTAAAGAGGAAAAAAGTTGAAGGAAGCACATTTCCCAATTTTAAAACTTAATACAAAGTTATAGTAGTCGAACACGGTGATACTGACATAAAGACACACATATAGACCAGTTTTACCAGCACATTTGATGAAGATTGTTGTTTCCCATTTGGACACCCTTGACTAGGCATTAAAGGACAGTGTTAATGTAGTGAAAAATTCAACCCACAGAATAAAATATTCACAAGTCATACATCTGATGAGGGATTGATATCCAGATTATTTAAAGAACTAGTATAATTCAACAACAACAAAAATCAATTAAAAATGGTGAAGGATTTGGATAAACATTCCCCAAAGAAGTTATGTGAATTGCAAATAAGCATCATTAAGCACCAAGGAAATGTGAATCAAAGCTACAGTAGACACCTCTTCACATATATGAGTTTGACTGTTATGGTTTGGAGTTGTGGTGTCCCCCCAAATTCCCTGTGCTAATGCAGAAGAGTTCAGAGGTGAAATGATTCGATTATGGGATGCGTAACCTAATCGGTTCATCCTACTTTAGACTGGATTATAGCTGTCGGCAGGTGTGGCATGGCTGAAGGAGGTGAGTACTGGGGCCGCCTACAACCTCATCAGTGGATTGATCCATTGGATGGATTAAGAATTTGAATGGACTTCTGGGTGGTAACCGTAGGCAGGTGGAGCATGGCTGGAGGAGGCAGGTCACTGGGGTTGTGTCCTTATAAATTGCATGTCTTGTCCCTGGCTCCTTGCTCTGTTTCCTGCTGACACGAGCCGAGCAGCTTTCTTTGCCGTGCTCATCTGCCGTGCCACCGTGCCTCACCTTGGCCCCGAGCAATGGAGTCGGCTGACCACGGACCGAATCACTGAAACCATGAACCAAAATAAACTTCTCCTCCTCTAAGTTGTTCTTATCAGGTACTTTGGTCACAGGGGAAAAAAAAACTGACCCACACAACTGTTAGCAACAACAACGTGCACAGAGACACACAGAAGATAGCAAGTAACAGCAAGGACATAGAGAAATTGGAGCCCTCATCATGGCTAGGTAGAGTGGAACTGGTGGAGAGGAGCCTGGGATTCCTGTACCATCAGCAACTCCACTACAATGACACACCCCAAAGAAAGGTCTCCGACAGATACCCGGGTTTTCACAGTAACCTTATTCACAATAGCCAGGAGGTAGAAACGATCCACAAAAAGAATGGATGAACAAACGTGGGGCGGACACACAACGGAATATTATTCAGACTCAAAACTAGATTCTGATCTATGCTACCTTGAAGACACTGTGCTAAGTAAACAGCCAATCACCAGAGGATGAATATTCTGTGATTCCACTTGCATGAGTTACCTAGAATAGTAAAATCCAGATAGCAGGATATAGCTGTTATCCAAGGGCTGGAGGGAAGGGGGAACAAGAAGTTATTGCTTAATGTGGACAGAGTTCAGCTGGAGATAATGAAAAGGCTCTGGTGATGGACAGTGGTCAGGGCTGCCCAACAAAGTGAATGTACTTGATGCTCTGTGCAACCATTTTTGTACTTAGAAATCGTTAAAATGGTGAATAACAAGATTAAAATAAAAACAAAGAAGTACAATATCATTAGTGAGAGTTGGTATAAAAAATGCAAAGATGTCAAAATTGGAAGTTATTTCCTGCAGAAAATAGTTAAGTTTAAAGAAATGAGATAGATTTTCAGTGGAATCAGAGAACTATTTGCAAACCAGATATCTGACAAGGGATTTATATTCAGAGTGTATAAAGAACCTTTACAATCCAACAGCAACAAGAAATAAGAAGGAATAAGATAATATAAAAATAGAAAGCTTTGAGAAAGAAGGAAACTCAATATTTAGAAAAATTTAAAGGGATTTAAAGTATAATAGAGTGTTTAAAAACAGGTTACGCATAACTGAGGCAGAAATAAGATAATCTGCAAAATAATTATGGAGAATAAAACAAGAATGTAGCAGGAAGAAATAAAGAGATGGAAAAAATATAAAGGTTTTTAGAAAGAAGGAAGCCAGAGTGAGAAAGTCTAACTTAGGACTAATCAGAATTTCCAGTGAGATAATAAAGTGAATGTAGAAAAGGAACTAGCAAGAAGATAATAGAGTTGTACAGAATGGAAAAAGAAAACTGTAAATTCTGAGACTAAGAGTTCTTTAATTCCTCCTAAATAATTTTCAGGGGAAAAGAATCCACAAATACCTACACATTTTGAAGTAAGCTTCAAAACCCAGAGACAAGGAAAAACTCTTAAAACCAACCAGAGAGGGCTGGTGTTACAATGTTTGCCTGGCATGTGCAAAGGCCCTGGGCTCAATTCTCAGCATCACAAAAATAAACAAATAAACAAATGTGACCTGAGAGATTAATTTCTTACCAAAGAAGTTGAATCACAGTAAAGTAACATCCTTACAATGTGCATGGAAAATACTGTGGAGCTAGAATTGTACATCAAATGCTACTATTATGAGCCAGACATAATAAGGAATAGTCTACTAAATAAAACTGAGAAGGCTTCCACCTAGCCCTCTATTTAAAAAAAAAAAAATTAACAAAGTTTGTTCTTTAGGGAAGAAGAAAACCAACCTGAATGACAGGAGATAAAGTATTTTTTTCTTAACATAATCATGGGTAATTCTTATTAAGCCTAGGGCCATGGTATCACTGAGCTACACCCTAAACTCTTTTTTTTTATTTATTTTGGAGCATGTTCTCACTAAAGGTTGGCCTCCAACTTGCCATCATCCTGCCTTAGCCTCCCAAGTAGCTGGAATTACAGGCATGTGCCACCGCACCCAGTTCAATCATGGGTAAATCTAAATAAATGCTGAGTATATTAAAATATTTAATTTGTGGGATTAAAATAAATCAAGGTAGAATTAAAATTCAAAACAAGAATATCGTACTTTCTAATTGTATTGCATTTTCCAGACAGAGGAAAACCATATGAATCACCTGAAGAATTTATTTAACTAATGCACATATTTTTCAAATAAACATTTCAAAGAAAAACACTAAAAAATAGAAATCCTCCTAAATGGGAGGAGAGCAGACAGGAAGGGGAGAGGGAGACTGCTCCGTGGTGGGAAGGGGGAATGGAGAGGGATCAAGTGGGGCAAGGCTGAGAAGCTCCCGGCAGCCCCTGGTGAAGACAGACAACTGAGATGTGTTCTTCCTACTCCCGAAGGGATTGTTACAAAGCTGACAGTTTTCCTGAAACTTAGCTGCAATTTTTTCTGCAAGCCCCTCTATGGGTCTGAGACTCTGCGGCCTTCTGTGCAAAACTGGAGGCCGCAGAGTGCCACACATCACCTAGGGACACCTGCAAAGACAGGAGAGCCCTCCCTTCCCTGCCACTCCATCTTTCTCTCCTTTGGGAACACTATTCCAGCAGGTTCCCAGGCAGCTCATGAACTAGAGGGCAGGGAAATTTCCAAGCACCTCCCAGACGAGGAGACACCCGACCCACGGCCCCCAGGTCACATGAGCAGAAGCCACAAACATCAGCTGGATGTAGGTTGAGGCAAGAAAGCTCACCCTGTCCCCGCAGCCTGCAGCCAGCTCAGGAAACCCTGCCCTTCTGTCTTCTCCCTGCTCTAGCTGGGAACGGAGAGGGGAGCTCATGGGAAAGAAATGATGAGGAGTCTCGCCCCATGCCAGCATTCCTTCCCTGGCCCTCCCTGGCCAAGGGGCCTGGTCTACTTGTGGGGGTGCCAAGCGCTGATGGTTGCAGCTTTTGAAATGAGTATGAGTGGGCCTGGAACACGGAGTGGGGTCCAATCTAATGACCAAGTTGTGGAATCTGGAATCTAGTCCTAATATTGAAGAACCCAAAGCGCAATGGGGAAATGTCAGGCTGCCAACACAGAGTTAAAAGCGGTGGTTAAAAAAAAAAAATTCCTGTTTATGCTCTGGGTGGTTTAAATTGGTCAACAAATACATCATGCATAAACAGGCTGGAGAATACTTGCTCAACCCACGTCAGGCCCTCCAAGTTATCCCCATTTGTATATATACAGTTTCATCACCAAGACTGAGTTGTGCAAACGGACAAATGGCTGTTGGCTTTTCCAAGTAAACAAAAGATGGGGGGTGACCTCTGATGTTCTACAGAAAAGAAAAACAAAACTTTAGGAGAAGCTTCTAGGCAATTCTGGAGGCGTGTGGGTGGACAGCGAGGGTCAGCTGCAAAAGAGACCATCTTCCCTCGGAGGTCTCCCCTTAGGAAACTTCGTGTCAGGAGAGAAGTTGCCAAAGGACACACGGACCATTTCCTGCAACAATGACGATTAAAAAGCAAAACAAGAGAGGAGCTGACTTTCGTTTACCAGAATGAAAAAGGAGATTTCCCATCCCGTCTGACCATGAAAGGACTGGTGTAGACACTCTGAGCCGAGGAGGGAAGCACAGAGCCCTTTCTGACGTGTGTCCTCAGCTCAGCTCTGCCTGTTTCTTACCAATCACTGAGATTCCTTTTTCAAACTCTGAGGTTAATGAATTTGTAAAAACATAAAATAAAATAAAACAAGAAGATTAAACTCAAGGAGCCTTGTTCCATATCTGGAATCTCCCCAGCAGGCCATCAAAAGTGATTCCTATGAACCAGACTTTCTTAAAATTTTCTGAACACCCAAAGCACCTGAGACGTTGGGGCAAATCAGATTCTGACCCCACCTGTCCGGGGCAGTGTGGACATTTTGCCTTCTAGCAAGCCCCGCCTTGTTGCCCAGGTTACAGGACAATGAATCACATTTTGAACAGCAAGAATTGGGACCACCAAAGTGTTTATTCAACTGAATATAAAAAGTGAAAAAAAGAATTAGCTATTCCCCTGTCACCTCTCCCTCCAAATTCATTTGTTCATTAAGTGAATATGTATTAATACCCACCCCCAGGATTCCCCCAACCTGCAGAAAAGCAGAGAATTGTGCATCAAAAATCTTCCCTCCTCATGGTCCCTCTCCCAGGCATGCTCCCCGACCACCTGCTTCTGTGCTAAGGGTCAGGATCATGCCATCCCTTGGGTTGGTGTGACCCACACAGAGAATCCTGTCCCCACAGGCAAAAGAGTCATGATTACAGAGGGAGGTGGAGTTTTTATCTCCCCTTCGTCCTCCGCGGCCACAGTTCCCCCCTCCACCACCTCATCCACTCCAGAGACACACCAAGGATTGAAAATGCCCAATTTGAGACTGGGTAGCTCCCAAAGAGCTGCTACCCCTCAGGGGTCTCAGAGTTATCTATTCTGAGTGGAACCAGAAAGGGTAGAGTCTCAGGGGGGAGAGGCAGGGCCCTGCTCAGGGGAGGGAGGATACTCCGGAGGAATGGGGACCCCAGCAACCCAACATCAGCGTGATAAAAAAACTGACCAAGACATTATTGAGTCCTGCTTCCCAAGTTCCCACCGCCTTTCTGACCACACAGGACCCTTAAGTGAAAGGCGTTTCAGAAGCATGCCTTGGCTTCTGAGTTTGGCTGAAATCTTAGGCTGCTCTTCCTGCCCTGTTAGCATCTGTGTTCCCTGAAGAGATGATACAGAAATGTTGGAGATTTACTGGAAATCACATTAAAGGAGATTGCACTAGAAATCCCAGTGGCTGTGGAGATTATGATGAAAGAGCTTATCCTGGAAAAGCCGGTGGCGGGGGGCTCCTAGGGCAGCACTGGGGGATGGTGGATTTCCTGGAGACCGTGAAGGTCAGACGCAGAGAGAGAGGAAAGGGCAGCCGCATGAAACTGTGTGACAGTGGCCTAGGACCTGAGGAGACCCCGCGGGGGGTGCTCTGTGGTGCACCCAGGATCAGCAGCCCTAGCAGCTGTGGCTGGGAGAGCCAAGACAGGTGTGCGTGCAGCCCTGCTGCATCAGAGGCTGCCCTTGGGAGGCCTGTGGAAGGATCCCTGAGAAGGGAGTGTTGGGGTGCCCCTTGGGCCCACTTCCCAGCTGTCCCATGTGTCCCCCATCTCCAAGGGTCCTAGTCTGCTCAGACCTCTGAAACAAAATACCACATCCTGTGTGGCTTAAGCAATAGAAGTTCATGTTCTCATGGTTCTGGAGGCAGAAGTCTAAGGTTTAGGTGTTGGCAGCAGGTCTCTTCTGAGGCTTGCTGAGGCCTGTCTCTGTGCCCTCCCGTCTTCCCTCTGTACCCTAATCTCCTCTCCTTATAAGGAGGCCAGACATGTTGGATTAGGCCCATCCACTGACCTCATTTTAACCTGATTACCTCTGTAAAGGTCCTGTCTCCAAACACAGTCACATTCTGAGCCACTTGGGATTGAGAATTCAACATACAGATTTTGAGGGGGACATATCCAACCCATAGCATCCACTACATTCCACTCTATTCCAGAAAGGGCTGGAATGGTGCCCTTTCTCCCCCCAGGACTCTGGGTGCTTGTCAAGCCCCGAGGACACCCCTGCTGCTGTGCAGATTAGGATCGTTGTAGATGGAGTCCTGCGTGTCAACATCTGTGACGACTAATAGGCAGCACCTCACCCCCGCCCCTCGGTCACTGTTTCTTGAGATCAAGCTGGTGAATGAGCAAATAATTCAGCCCCATCAAATACACTCGTGAACACTGGGGTGTGAGAACCCTGACCATTCTGCCCTGTCACGCCCGTTTACGCACCAACCTCAGAACCCCCTCCCCCTGAGTGCCTTCTCCTTTATATCTTCCCTTCTTCTGTTCCTCATCTCCCTACACTGACTGCCTTCCTGCCTAATGTGTCATTCATTTGACAGTAAAGTAATATTCATTCCTTGCAGCCTAGGATTCACATCTTGTCTCCTAACAAAATTGCCAACTCCTTGATATCCACAAACTAAGTCTGTGTGTTATAAACCTTGCAGTCAGCAGCACACAAGAACAATGAAGTTCAACATGTAAACCCGCCACGATTTCATGGATGCTGGTAGAAGCACAAAACCCCTGAGTCAAAAGATAAAGAACCATTATTACTCACAGCAACGGCAGTAGCCATTGCTACCGGCATGCAGCCCTTCTGCACTGATCCCACGAGCCCAATTCCCACAGCCATGCAAAGAGGCGTTGCAAGTGCCAGCTGCACATGTGATCAGCTGGGTTCCAGGAGAAGACCCCTGAGTTTAAGGAACCTGATTCTTTTATAACAGGCAATAAGCTTGCCTGTCCTTTGCTCCAGAAGGAGACACTACTTTCCAGGGCTACTCCTGAGGAGGCACAAATATCTTTGGAAAGACAGACTGGAGCACAGGGGGTCAGTGCCACTGCTCCCAAGACATGCAGAAACACCACAGACTCACAGACAGGCAACAATAAACGTCTCTTTATGAATCTGCTTTTCTTGAAGGCTACCTATGTGAGTCTCTACTATGGTTTGGGCCATAAGTATCTCCCGAAGGTCCACATGGTAAAGGCCTGCTCCCCAGAGTGGTGCTATTGGAAGGTGCTGGAACCTTTGAGATGGGGTCTGATGAGAGATCCTCAGGTCATTGGGGGTGTGCTCTTATAAAAGAGTGCAACCCCAGCCCCCTCCTTTCCATGTTTTTGTTTGTTGTTTGGTGGAGGAGACTTGTTGTTTTTATTTTTCGCTCCCTGATCGTGAGGTGAGTGGATCTGCTCCACCACCTGCTCCTGCCTCGGTGAGCTGTCTTGCCACAGGCCCACAACCAATGGGGACAGTGTATCATGGCCTAAACTTCTAAAGCCATGAGCTAAAATAATCTTTTCTTTGGGTGAATTGATTATCTCTGGGATTTGTTATGGTGATGGGAAGCTGCAAATTCTGTCTCTTGACACAATATGCACCTCAACCCAGCTTGGCTTCTGGACTCCGCTACGTTTGCATTTACTTATTTGGCAAAGAATGGGGGCTTCGCTTGCTCCATAGCTGGCATAAAGTAAATGCTGAGGTTCAGGCTCTAATTTCTTCCCTTGGGTTGGGGTTGCCAGTGATCCTGGGCTCAGGTTTTCCTGAGGGATGGTTTGTGGATTTCAGACCTTGGGAGAGGAGTAAACCAGTTAAGCTCTGTGAGTCCTGATTGCCTAAGCGTTCTAGCCTCTTAGGGCACTGGTGTGGCCTGTGGAGGAAATGACAGTCTGCCCACACCCAGAGTTCAGCTTCATGTGTCCTGTTCAGGTTTCCAGGCTGTTGGATGTGGTTTGTAATCAGTAAGAGATGGAAATAAAAATCGGAGTATGTTTTCTGCTTAAGTCGTTCAGTGGCTCAACACCAACTCTAGGGCAGCGCCCGAGTCCTGTGGTGCAGCGTCTCAGGCCCTCGGCACCTGATCTCAGCCTCTTCCCTGGCACTCCTGCTCAGCTTCAAGGGTGGCTCCTAAAACCCACCATCAGGGTTCACGGCTCCCTTCGACTCTAATGTCCTCTCCTTACACTGAATGGAAGCAGATGGCAAGGGGCCATTCAGCTCTGGGATCACGGAGCAGAGCCTAACTAAACGCAGCCTGGCTGGGCCTCGCTTCCGTGGGCTGAAAGCTCTCATAACACACGCAAAGTGTAAACACCGAGGAAGACCAATCTTTCTGTGCCAATTCCTTTTCTGGTTGTTTTTTATTTCAATCAGCTTTCTCCAATGTGACGAGACCTCTTCGTGGGACCAAGACACTGGAAGAGCGTGGTGGAGGAAAGGCGGGGAGAGAGGGCTGGAGAAGGGCAGCACAGCGGCTGCAGCAGAGGCAAGAGGGACGCCTGTGGCCCAGGGACAGTCACCATCTCCCTGTGGGCCCAGGGTGTTCCGGACAGGGACATGCAGAGCCCCAGGCCAGGCTGCTCAAAAGATGACCACAGTTGGGGTCTTCTCCTTGGAGACGGAGGGAACCTCCCCCAGGAGCTTCTTATCTGACCCTTCCTCCTCCTGGGGAAAAGACAAACGGAAAAAATCAACCAAAGGGAGGAAAAAACACTGAGGGCAAAGTCAGCTCCCCAGAAGTTGACCCCAGGAAAGAGGGAACAGAAAGGCTGACAGGAAGTGGCAAACAGGGCCTGGTGGCAGAGGAAGGGGAGATGGGCAGTGCCCAGGACAGAGTGGAGGAGAGAGTGGGGAGCTGGAGTAGAGGAAGGGGCAGACAGGCACCGGGAGGCAGGGGTTAGCCCCCGACGCACAACGGGTCCCATTCCCAGACAGAGCAGTGGGGAGCCCAGCCTCTGAGGTGGGGCCTGCCTTGGACAAGGGAGTTCAGGCCCCGATGCTCCTCCCTCTCCCTCTGTTTTACTGCTCAGACCCACACCACTCAGCAGCACCTCCAGGAAACCTCACCAGGGGCTGGGAGCTCTGGACACACACACTCCGGAGACACAGTCCCAGGGAAGCCAAAGCCAAGATGATCTTCAGGATACAGACAGCTGCAAGCAGGGAACAGAACGCTAAGAACATTTTCTGGAGATAAAGGAAGAAAGAGATACGGTCAGGAGCCAGCCCCTCAGATCCCGTCCAGACCACCACCTTATCAAAGCACAGGACCCTGCGCGAGCCACTTCCCACCAAGGTAGACTGCGTTTCCCGGCAGCAGGGACCACCATCCCTCCATCCTCCTGGCTTCTGCAGTGGCTCCTCGCCACCCTCTGGAGAAGTGGGGTCTCTTTCTCCACTCCCTTGAATCTGGAAGGGTCTGCCTTGGCCGTAAAACCCAATGGGAATGGCCCACACAGTGACAAGCAGCCTCCAACCAGCCTGGCAGCTTCCGTTTCCCCCTCTTGAGTCGCTCACAGCTCTACGCCCGGGAGCTTGTTGCATGCTAAGAGCTTCCTGGAGAAGTCATTGCAAACTCTGGCTGAAGCCCCAGCTGAGCTCCCAGCCAAGAGCTGTCCTCATGCCCTCAAATGACCACCCCCAAAAAGCATCTGCCTGCAACCACATGGGAAAACCCAAGTCTGAGCCCAGGGAACCTACAAAACTCTCAGAAAGAACCAACTAGAGCTTTATGTTGTGGGATGGTTTGTAGATAGCAAGAGATAACCAGCAACATCCGCAAAAAGCCAGGAGGGTGGCCCACAGTCTCCTCCCTGCTCCTCATCCCCTAGATTCAGGGAATCTCCATGTTGTGGGGGGTTGAGAAACATCTTTGGCTTAGTGAGACCTGGGTGAGGTCCAGGTGTAAAGCCTGCACCTCAGCCCTCCATTGTCCCCGTTCCTCGGAGCCCAGGATCAGGGTGGGTCCCTGGAAGGCTGCACCCTTCCTCACCATCATCTTCTCCATGTAATTCCTGCACCTCTCCTCCCTCCATTTGTCGTTGTAGCTCCTCCACTTGTATCTGTAACTAGTGGTTGTGTTGAGACCATCACACAGAGAGTTGATCTCCGTGACGGAGGAGCCGTTGGTTTGCCAGACCAAGCTAGTCACACAGAGGACAGTCGCAGCCACTGCTGTGGCAATACACGCAAGGATGAGCAGGCCTGACACACAGCCCTGGAAGGAGAATGTCAAGATGCAGATTCTATCCAGCAATGGCAGAGCCGTGAAGTCCCCACCCTCCAACCTGTCTCTCCTACCCCAGCTCCTGTCACAGAAAACCCCGTCAGCACCCCCAGGGGTATCCTCAGGATGTTGAGAACCAAAGGGTAGAAGACAGAAAACTGAGCAGGAAAACTAGACCCAGGAGGGAAGAGATGGAAAAGAGTAGGAGAGAAAGACGCGGCTGACCATGACTCACGGAGAGTTTGCCCGCGTACTTCTCATGGGCGATGGCCCCAGCTCCGGCTATGATGGCCTGGAAGAGAAGACACCAGGAGAAGGCCTCCAGCCTACTCCCCTGAACTGACCCACCCTCCTCCAATGGTGCCCAGACATCCAGAGCGAAGCAGGGTTCAAGAGACAAGTGAGGAAACCTGGCGCCTGAACGGAACTTCAATTCCACTCTCCCCGCCTTCCCAACCTTGCCTTGAAGACAAAAAGGGCAAGACGGCTTCCTGGACTCTGGTGGCTTCCGCAAGTCCCCCACCCAGAGCCAAAGGAACTTTCTCCGCCAACCCCTTGCCTCCCTCTGAGCTCCTGGCCACCTCCTTCCTCACCACACAGCCTGCCCAGAAGGCACAGCCAGAGGCCCGCAGCTCCGACCCGGTCCCAGGCCCAAAGTAGAGACCCACTCCGAGAGTACAGCTCACAACCCCCAGCAATATCTGGGTCACCTGCAAGACAGGATAAAAAGTCGACTCTCCCCGTGGCCTGCACACCCCAGGGCAGCCTCGCCTCTCTGCCCAGGGGCTTCCTGCCTCTCCTCTGTCTACCTCTTCTCGGCAGCTCCGACTCCAGAAGGTTCTGTTCCCTCAGCTTTCAAGGAGCTGCACCCCTCCCTCTCGTAGGTTTGACCTGTTTTCCTTCCTGGCTTCTTCTGAATATAAACACTTCCTCATCCACCTGGTGAGTCCCCCTTTTTTCTCCCCCTTCTCCCTTGGGAGTCTCATTCTGTGCTCCAGATACTCTGTCTCACCTCAGCTTCTGGCCCCACGGGGCTCTGTGGTAGGCACAAAAGTGTGTGACCCCATCCAGAAAGGAGTGTGGTGGCTGAGAGCCTAGCCAGCTCAGCTCCTTTGGGGTCCCCCTCCTCTTTCAAGCTGAGGGCACATTCTTTGGGGATGGCGTCCCAGCCAGGGATTGAGCAAGATAATGGTTCAAGGCCATCACGCCAATGTGGAATCTTGTGATGTGCCGTCTTGGCTAGGGAGCTCCCCAACAGAGACCTCGTCAGCCCTGCACTGCAGGCTGAGAGCCCCCTGCCCGACCCTTCTCATCTCTTTTCATTTCATAGGTGCTACCCCTCAATAAACCATGCAACCCTAACTCCAACTTCCCAGGAAACCCAACAATCACAGGCTCCTGGGTACCACTAGCTGCACGTCCTGGGAACATCTCAGCTCGGTCGCAGCTAAAATCCACTGTGCTCCTGCGCTCCAGGGTCCCTTGCTTGCCCTCCAGGACTCCTGTCTCCCAGTCGGCCACACTCCAGACCTCGGCATCTTGAACCCATGTCTTCCCTCATATCCCAAAGCCAGTGACTCCCAAGTCACAGAGACCCAAACACAAGGGTGGGGACGCCTTTATTTCCTCCCCACTTCTGCTACGACCAGTGAGAGCAGACGTTCCATACGTCTGACCTGGATACCTCCTGCTCGGAGGCAGCCAGGGCCCAGGTTCCTGCTTGGAGCCCACCCACAGCCCTCCTGCCTCCGAGGCCGACTCACCAGGCCTCCCTGTCATTCAAGGCCCTCAGCTGGCCACGAGGCTCTCAGCTGAAAGTCCGATTCTCTCTGCTCTTTACGATTGCATAGGCTTTCTGGCCTCTTAAACTTTGTTCCTGCCATTTCCTTCACCTGGAATTCCTTTGCTTCTGCTGCTGCCACCACCTTTTCTAAACCCAGTCCTTCTGCGCTCAGGGTCTGGTGCAGCCTCCACTCCTGCCTGCCCAGGACACAAGGTGTGATTCTTGTTTCTCCCATCACCGGATCCACCTGATCATTTGTGTTATGAACTCTCTGCAGGATGTGGAGCACGTTTAGGTGACAGCCCAGGTGAAGGGCCCAGCAAATGGCCTTGTACCTGCAGCCCTCAGTCCCAATTGCACTAGCAGCTCCAGAGAGTCTTCTGCCTGCTGCCCCACCCTAGGCTGGCACTGCCCGCTCTGCGCCATTTCTTTCCATCCCGTCCTCAGTGGGGAACCCTCAAGCCTTCTCCCAAACATGACGGAAAATGCACAGAGTTCATGTCCCTCCTGGTGGGACTCAGCCCACTTTCCTTTTCACTTCCTATTCTCCATCCTCTGGGTCACCTTGGTGTCCCACCTAGCCCCCCACACTCACCCCCAGAGCCAGCTGAGCATTGTTTATCCTGGCCCCAGAAGGCCCAGTATCCCGAGGGCGTGAAATGAACTGCTTCAGGGAAGCCCCAGCTTTCAGCAGCTGTGTCAAGGCCGATTCCTGGTGGATGTGGATATCAATGTGGGTGGGCTGGGACAGCGTAGAGACCACATCAACTCCGTTCACGGTCACCTTGTTTTGGGTCATCATGCCTGGTAGGGAAAAGCCAGACAAGAGTGAATGGAGTCTGAGAATCAGGTGAGGTGAAAAGCCATACCTGACCTGGTTGAGTCCAGAGGTCCTCCTGGACCAATACCAATGTCCCAACAACCTTACCCTGGGGTGCAAATCCAGAATTTCACCACATACCTTATTGGACCCAAAATGACCTGTGGGGTGTAGGATAGGACAAAGAAAAAATTCGGAATAATTTTAGTGACTCGGTATATATGTTTGCACACAACACTTTCACTAGTTAAAAAGTTCAAGAGATATGGAGATGTGGCTCGGGGTACAGCACTTGCCTGGCATGTGCGAGGCCCTGGGTTCTATCTCCATTATACCTTTAAGACCTCTCTTCTGTCTTTTTCTCCCTGACGTCTAGTTGCCTCCCAAATGGAAAGTAACATGATCCATTTCCTACATATCTTCCAATGACATTTTTCACACCCAAAATGGTCTAAAAATAATCTTTCTCTCCCCTTTTCCTAGAAATGGCAGTATCCTGTACACACTGGTCAGCACAATGCTGCTTTCCTATTAGTATATGTTTGTAGAACAATCCTACATGTATCCATGAAAAGCTTCTTTATTCATTTGCTTAGCTGCATAGCATCAGGTGTATGAATCCATCATGATTTATATAAATGTTCCCTGATTGACAGCTTTTAGGTCATTTCCAACGCTTTTCTATTACAGCCAATGTGGAAATGTGCATTACAATTTCAGAGGGTACGAACAGTCACTCTCCACAGAGGGAGCAGCAGCCGACAGGAGTGGAGCTGCCCTCCCCACGGCACAAGAGGGTGAAGCAAACTCTTCTATTTCAATATTAGATGGGAAATAACATTCCATTGCAGATGTTAGTAATTTTGCGCAATAAAATGCTCCATTTTAAATGCGATAAGCATTTAAAGCATTGAGATCATCAATGAATTTTGACAAATTTATACCTTTGTGCAACCACTATTACGATCAAGATATAGATATCTATGTTGGAAAAAAAAATGATTCAATGATTCTCCCCAGTAAACACCCCAACCACCAGCTGCAGGTAACTGCCAATGTGCCTTCTGGAGCTATTCCACTATATTTTAAATTTTCATTCAAATATATTCCAGTATCTATTATATTTTAATTTTCATTCTTATCATAAATGAGGTCCATCATCTTTTCATGTGTTAAGAGCCATTGTCATTTGTTTTGTGAGCTCTTCCTCTATATCCTATGTGCTTCCTATTTTATTTTGTTTTGGTCTTTATTGAATTTCTTTGTATATACAAAAAAGCTTACAATCTCTGCCACGAGTTGCAGTTATTTCTTTACAAGTTGTTATTTATATTTTGACTTTGCTTGTATTTTCATAGTTTTCATTTTTAAAACTCTAGTTTAAATTTATAAAAGCTCTTCCTCCTTTTTATGCTTCCTAGGTCATATCACATACTTTAAAAGGTCATCCCAGTTCCAGATGTTAAAATAATTCTCCCATGTTTTCTTCTAAGTGATTTTAGGCTTATGGTTTTACTTTTTAATATTGATCCCTCTGGAATTTGTGTCCTAATTTGGAAGACGTGGATCTGAGTTTTTATAGTTGTTCCGATGCTTAACTTCTGAAGGATAGCATCTGTTTGTGAAATATGTCATCTTTCAGCAACTCAAGATGCTCTCCTGAGCAAAAATAAAGTTCCCATAGGAAGGGAGGTCTACTCCAGTCTTCCTACTCTGCCCATTGGTGTGTCTGATGAGCTCTGCACCATTACTCCAATTTAATTAGTATAGAGCTTAATGTCTGATTATGCTGTTTTGTGATTCCCTATGCTATTTTTTCAAAATCATCATGCCCATTTTTGGGAAATTATTTCTCCATATATAATTTAAAATTGACTTCCCTAGCTCCAAGAGAAATCCTACATAGGTGACTCTAACAAGGCATGCAAGTGAAGTGTCACAGATTAAATCAAATAGTAATATCGACTCCGGTACCACCTCCCACTGTATGCTGCCACTCTCGGAATATCTCACACCCCACCACCACCACCACCAGCAGCAGCCTTCGTTGAGTAAAAGAACAGGTGTTTGATAGCTTGGAGGAGGCAAAAAAGAGATCCAGGCTCACTCATGGGCACACAGAAGGAACACCAGCCCTGGATTTCAGATCTTCTGTTGGGGACCCAGAGTTGGCATCAGGTTGCAGTACTGAATGTGTCCTGTGCTCAGATACTTTACCCGAAGGCTCCCTGGGCACTCCTCCCACCCCACTGCAACCCTCTGAAGAGCAAGATCTGGACCCTGCAGCACGCGTCAGACTCCACCCCCACCTTCCACTGATTCCACGCAGTGGGCTCTGCCTGGTGCCCTGGACACTTCCCGGTCCTTCCTCCCAGTGCTCAAGGGGTTGGGGACAGAGCACCCTGCTCCCTCCACCCACAGCCCTCAGGGCTCAGTCTTGAAGGAGCTCCATCCACCCAAGCCCAGGACGGAGACTGGAGGCGCTGGGGAAGGTGGGGCAGAGCAGGTGCCGGCCTCTCCTCCCCTCAGGCGGCTTCAGTCTTGAAGGGACCCTGGGCAGTGGAGGGCCCTGCCTCACCTGCTGTCCTCTGGGAGCTGGCAGAGCCGAGCAAGCTGGGAGGAGAAGACTTGGAGCTGAGGACCCTGCAGGGTGGTTGGGAGGGAGGGGAGCAGCAGGCAGGGGTAGAGGAAGAGGGCCACTTCCCAGCAAGTGGCTGAAACCAAGGGGCCCATCTTGGGGGGTTCCATCATACACACACACACACACACACACACACACACCTACTCAGACAGCATGCAGCAGAGGCACACACTTGCTCAGAAAGCCCTGGCCTGACAGGGGCTGGAAGAGGGGACACCTTCATAGGATCCCCCAGGGCATGTCAGTTGTGTGCCTACCCTTCATGGCTCCAGCTCCCCAGTGCCCAGTGACACCATAGTCTGGAAAGCCCCTGAGGACCCCCAGCCCCAGCTGTCTGCGGGGAAGTGCTAAAGTTTGGTCACTGCCCTCAGTCTCCATCCCTCTGGCTCCCCACCAACTTCCTCCTTCAGCCAGGGCAGGGTCCTGGGCGCCAACCAGCACCTTCGCGGTCCTCACAGCTCTCCCTGCCACACACTCGCTCAGGGGCCCTGAGGAGAGCAGGTGAGGAGGCCCCAGCCCTGGCCCCCCAGCACCACCTCGCCCCCCACAGGCCTGGCTCCTTCAGAGCTGGCCGGGGACGGAGGGACCACCCCACCGGGATGGCTCCAGCAGATGGGACGGGAAGAGGCAAGGAGGGTTCTGGCCTTTGACCTCCACCCCACCACTAGTGGGGCAAGTGGCATGGTCAGTGCTGAGTGAGCTTCAGTGGGGGGGCTGAGGGGTCTCCAGGGCCCTCTGGGGAAGAGCCGCCAAAATGGAAGCTCAGCAGAGGGCCAGAGCTTGGGGGCCTCGGGATTTGGACAGTCAGAGGGCTCTGGAGAGGAGAGGCCGGAGGAGAGCCCAGCTGGGGGCAGGTGGTGGACAGGTGAGGCCCACGGAGAGCTTGACCCTGACGCCAGGGTCTGACCGTGAGTGGCAGGAACAGATATGAGGTGGAGGAGGAGCCCTGGCAGGGTCAGGCTGCCCTGAAGATAGCCTTCAAGAAGGGCCACATGTGTGGCTCTGTGACCAGGGCGGCCACCCAGTGACCCTGGGCACTCTGGCCCTGATCTCGGGAACTCCAGTGAACCTGCGAACATCTGCCAGCTGCCCTTCCTCGCTCTCCTGTCCTCCCTCACAGCCTGTTATCCAAGGACATGGGGACGGCAGACGATGGTGAGGTGGCTCCCGAGGCCCTGCAACCCACCCACATCAGTGTGCACGTCCACCAGGAGTCGGCTCTGGCCAAGCTCCTGTTGGCAGGATGCTCTCTGCTGCGGCTCCCAGCCCTCCCCGGAGGCACAGCCCCCCAGACCCTCAGCAACAGCCGGCTGCTGGTGGCCTCCTGGGTGAGTGTGGCTGCCCATCTCACAGGACCCTCCCTGGTGGGACATCCCTGTCCCTCACATTAGGCCAAGGAAAGGACCCTCTTCTTGTGGGTCACACACTCTCTGCCAGTCTCTCTCCAAATAGGTGCTGGGCCAGTTTTCTCTTCTTCTTAGAAATCAGTTTCTCCATCTTCTCATTACAAGCAGGGCATGGGGCAGGAGGCAGGGGAATGAGTTGAAAGAGTCCCCTCTCTGGGTTTTAACCACCAGTACCTGAAGTATGGGTCCACAAAGCCACCATAAGGCCTGGGGGCAGGGCTGCCTCTGTGCAGGCACCTAGGAGCTTGTCTTTAGGTCCTCTGTCTTCCAGGTGGTGCAGCTGGTGCTAGGTGTCCTGAGTGGCATCCTGGGGGGATTCCTCTATATCTACAGGCCCACCAGATTCTGCTACTTGGGAGCTGCCATCTGGACCGGGGCTGTGGTAAGTGAGGCAGCAGGTGACCAACCTCCCAACAGAAGGATAGGACTTCCCAGGACCACCCCAACATGGTGGAACAGAATGTTAGCCACCGAAAAGACCCTAACTATCTAGGCCAGTTTGTCATTGATGCAGATAAGAAAATAACCAAAGGAAGTGGGGCGATGTCTGAAGTCACAGGGTCACCTCTCTGGTCCCCTGCCCAGTGCCCTTCCCACCAGAATAGGTCCTCGTTCCCATTGTCCCAGTTATTAGCTAAGGCTCTAAGGACCTACTCACCTCCAGATGTCTGCCCTGAGATAGGGGAGGCAGATAGAGAGTCTGCAATCCCCAGAGGAAGCGTAGCCTCCTAGTTCCCTGTTGTGCTCTGCACATCACTGGGAATCCAGGCACAAAGGTCAAGAGATGTGTATGTGCAATCTTCAATGGGAGCTCAGTGGGCTGCTCATGGTGGACCTGGGGACTCTCCGACAGACTTGCACTCTTTTGATAGTAAAACACAGAGAGATAGAAACAAAAGACGTCATCCCAATCCATCCAGTGATAGAAACACCTGGATTAGTTACAGAATAGCCAAACAGGATTTGGATCCATCTGTCCTCAGGGCTACACCAGACTTTCTGATTCTTTGAGCCTAACCAAATGAACTGTAGAGCTGTTGGGACAGGCCCTGGAACCTGGGGCTAACCAAAGACATCCTGCCTTGAGAGCTTCTCCACAACCTGGACTTCCACCCCTAAGATTGCCCCAACCCTGGAACTCTCATGAGGCACCTGGTGTGGCTCAAAAAGGAGGGTTTTGGAGAAGGGAGGAAAGGCTCACACCTGGCTTGACCACGAGCACTTCTAGATGTCACTAGAACAGAGCATTCTGTAGCCTCAGGGGTTTGACCCAACTCAGCATCCTCAGTAGTTACATAACTACTGCTTAGCGCAAAACCTAGGAACATACATGGTGTGCCCATGGGGACACAGAGGCACTCACGTTTCCTGTGCACATCACTGCTGATTTAATCTCTCCCCAGGCCGTGCTGGCTGGAGTTGCTGGATTTCTTTACGAGAAACGGGGTGGAATTTGCTGGGTGAGTTCAGGTCAGGGCAGGGGAAGGAAGGAGGCTCAGGCCAGAGGCCAGTCCAAGTCTCCTACCCCATCATACTTGAATGTCACCAAGCATGGCCCTTTTGTCCCCAGTGCAGGCTCTGGGAGAGACTGCATTGCTGAAGTCTGCCCCTGCCTCCTCCCCTCCCCAGGCCCTGCTGAGGACCCTTCTCATACTGGCATCTTTCTGCACCGCCATTGCAGCCATCGTAATTGGGGCTAGTTCCTTCCATGAATACCACTACTTTGCAGATGAAGATGACTGTAAAATCTACTCAGAAAATTGGCCCACTAAATCCCCCATCACCCCAAGTCCCAAAGAAGTCAGAAGGCTAAACCTGTGCATCTCCCAGGTGAACATGCTGAGGGTAGGTGGCCAATGTGAAGGAGTGGGCAGGGAGGGCCAGGAAGGGGCGAGAATAAGGCCGTCCACAGAAACAGGTGCCCCTGCTCTTCACCTGATGATCGTCACCAAGCACCACAGGAAGAGCTCCTGCGACCGTGAGTGCTGCAGACCATGGCACAGACAAGCCCTAAAATACCGACCATGAGAAAACCGGGGCCGCAGGACTTCAACGTGTTGCAAAGACGTTAAAGGAAACTGCTCCCTTGGTCCTCTCAAGTCTTGGAGGTTGTCAGGGAATCCAGTCCTAGACCCAAGTCCATCTCCATAGAGATGAGGACACTGAAGCCCAGAGGGAAGGGATTCTAGCTGCATCCTACACACGGGATGCACTGACTCACCTCCAGAAGCCACAAAATTGGCAAAAAGCATGGAAAGGGAAGGAGAGCCACTGAATCTGGTGACCCTGGCTTTGGCCCTCTGTCCCCAGGCCCTGGTCATAAGCCTCCAGGCCATGCTCATGGGTGTCTGGGTTCTGTTGCTTCTGGCATCTCTGGCCCCGCTGTGCCTGTACTGCTGGAGAAGATTCCCCCCGAAGAAGGTGAGTCCCTAAATGTGTGTCTGTGTGTTGCGGGTAGTAGAGCTGTTCACAGCATCGTGCCTTTCTACCCCAACTCAGAAATCCTGTTTTCAATCAAGTGTCTCCAGCCCAAGAGCCCAGGAAGCCAGGGAAGTTCATAGCTATGTCAGCCCTTTGGTGCTTTTTGAATCAGGTACCTTTCGGCCAGTGTTAGATCTGGCTGACTCCAGAATCAAGCTGTCCTGGAAGAGAGAATCTGCCCTTTCTCTCCTGACTGGGGTTGTCTTGCTCTCTTTCTCCCTTAGAAAAGACAAGAGAGGAAACTACTGGGAGCAAATGGGATCTAGCCCTGAGCACTCATTCCTTCGGAAGGAGAAGGTGCTCCTTCTGCTCTACCTGTCCCCGTATCTGACTCTTGGAAGAACCAGCAAACTGGAGGGAAGAGACTCCCATAACCTCACAACCATGGGGGTCATGCTCGTCCCACGACCATGGCCGTGCCCTGCTCCACCGACCTTCAAACAGCTCTCCACTCTCCACTGCTCACTTCGTCATCCTGCACCCCTCCCTGTCCCCTCCTTTGCAGTAATTTGAAAATAAATTGCTCCTGGATTCTTACTTTGCTGTTCCAGGGAAGTTCTCTTGGCTGGGAGGGCAGCGGAGCGTGAGCCAATCACAAACCCAAGACGCTCCTCCCACAGACCCAACCTTGTACCCGGGTCTAGAGGTGCTGGTCCTGAACCTAGACCCCCTTTGAGTCTGGTTCTGCAGCTGCGGATCCTAATGCCTGGGTATGAAGGATGCAGGGTGTGGAGACTCTGAGTCCTGCTCCCTGTCATTCAGATTTAAAAAGGTAAATGCTTGGCCATTTGATGATTGGATTTTTATTTTGACCATTTGACAATATTAAGAAGTAGACACATAACACCAAGATAAAATTATTTTAGAAATCATCTTTTTCAAGATAGGATGTCCAACAGTATGATGAAAAAAAAAACCAGAATAATTGTCCCATGGAGGGGAAAGAACTAAAATGCAGGATATGAATCATTTGTTTTTAAATCTATGGGTAAACTACCAGAAAAATGAGGGAAACTCTCAAATGTCATAAAAGAAGTAGGGGCACATTCGGAGAGATGAGTCTTGAAACCAGCATCTGCCTGTGTCAGGTTCCACATGCCCAGGGCTCCAACTGAAGGACCCACCAAGTCCAGCAGCCTCTGCCTGTACTCAAGGCTACTCTGTGACAGTATTGACAGTGAAGACTCAGTTCTTTTCTCCATTGCCCATCCAATAACAAAGACAAGCTTTTGAGAAATAGGAAAAAGAAGTTTTATTAATTTGTCAGCAAATAAGAAACTCAGCAGACTCAAGACTCGGAGACTGCAATCGTAACTTCCAGGGGGAGCAGGGGGCTTGTTTTTTAATTTAAAGAGAGAGAATCTTTTAATATTTATTTTTTAGCGGACACAACATCTTTGTTTGTATGTGGTGCTGAGGATCGAACCCGGGCCGCACGCATGCCAGGCGAGCGCGCTACCGCTTGAGCCACATCCCCAGCCCCGAACGAGGGCTTTTTAAAAGGAGAATACATGGGCCGGGTTCCAGGTGTGCCCATCAGGAGGTACAACTCATAACCAGATGGGAGCCTTGAGAAATGGCTGTTTCTTAGATCTCTTAGTACCAATTCCTAAAAATTCTTCATTCCTTGGTCAGTGAGTCAAAGGATACAATAAACCCAGCGTAGGTCAGGAAGAATATTGATCTTGCTTCTCCCACTGTTGGGGAGGGGAGAGGAAGGAGAGAAAGAAAGAAAGAAAAAAGAAACACGTTCATTTTTAAATAAGCCTCCAGTGGTTGAGCAGCAAGATTTATATTTAAAGCCTGAAGTATACCCTGTTACATGAAAGGGACCCCTGTGACAACCTCAACAATAGGTGGGTTCTGGAGGAATCCAAGCCCAGGCTTACTGCATCCTCCCAAAGTGAGAGACCACACAGGAACATGTCTGTGTTTCTGCCTAGGGAAGTCCACTTAAAAGTCAAAAATTTTTACTGGGGGCTGCCACAGAGGCACTCTCTGCCTGCACAGCTACTACAATTCAAGACTCCAAAGGGAAAATCAGGCACCTACATCACATCTGTACAGTCCAGGCGAGCCGAGGTGGTGGAGTTGTGTCCAGGGACATAAAACCACCTTATCAGCACAGGAACATTGCAAAAGCCAAAAGCCAAGAAGACAGCCCAAGGCCAGCCCTGCAAACAGAACCTTGATGAGAGCAGTCCACTGTGTCCACTCCCTCCGGTGCACTGCTCTCTGGGCTTCTGCCAGCTTCAAACTGCTCTGAACGGTCATCAGCACACTTAGAGCCTCCCAGGCTGAGCAGTAAAGAGCTGAGTGAAGAGCTCTAGGAATCTTCCACCTCAGGGGATAACTGCGGGGAGTCCACTCCATCAGCGAGATGACCAGGAGAATCTTGGTGAAAGGAGTGAGATGGAAAGTCTCAGACACAAGCTGGTTGCAACAAGAAGCCACAGATTGTTCAGAGGATCAAAAACCCTGGAAGGAGACTTTAAAGGCCCTCAAGATGGCAGTGACTCAGACGCCGCCTGTCGGAAACAAATGCAAACTGTTTGGAGAAATTCACCTTCACCTGGGGCTCCAATAAATTCCTGAAAGCATGGTTTCACGGAGGGGGAAAAAAACACCTGCGATTTAGCACAAATTCCAAACATCAAATCAAGGACACAAATCTTTCAAAACTGTCATATTTAGATATAGAATACAAAGTTATAAAGTTAGCATGTTTCATATGTTCAAAGAAATAAAAAATGGTAATTCAACTATTGGCAAAAATAAGAAAATTTAAAAAGTAATCAAATATGATTTTAAAATCCCAATGAGAGCATCTAGAAATGAAAATTATAGTAATTCGAATAAAGCTCCCAGTAAGCAAACAGCTGCAGAAAGAAGTGGTGAACTAGAAGACAGGTCTGAAGGAACTGCCTGGAATGCAGCTGAGACACCAGGTCTCACCTATGTCCAGGCAGAAGCCCAAGAGGAAAAAACAGAGTGAGAGAAATGTTCAGACACAGTGGCTGAGAAATTTCCTGAATTAACAACAGAATAATAATTCTCAGAGAGAGGAAACAAGCAAACATAAAATGAAAAGAAATTCTCATCTAAACACATCAAAGAAAAATTTCAGGAAACAAAAAGAACATCGTTTTGTTTTGTTTTGTTTTTAGTTGTAAGTGGACACAAGACCTTTATTTTATTTATTTATATGTGGTGCTGAGGATCGAACCCAGTGCCTCACACATGCTAGGTAAGCATTCTACTGCTGAGCCAAAACCTCAGGCCCCAAAAAGAACATCTTAAAACCACTCAAGTGACACTGACCAAAAAGAAAAAAAAATGGCAAAATTAGCCAGGCGCAGTGGCACACACCTGTAATCCCAGCAACTCAGGAGGCTGAGGCAGAAGGATTGCAAGTTCAAAGCCAGCCTCAGCAACTTAGCAAGTCCCTAAGCAACTCTGAGACCCTGTCTCAAAATAAAATATAAAAAGGCCTGGGCATGTGGCTCAGTAGGTTAAGTGCCCCTGGGTTCAATCCCTAATACAAAAAAAAAAAAAAAAAGAAATGGCAAAATTCTTTCTTTCCCTCCTGGCAAAAAACAATAAAGTTAAAGGGTTATACAGACTTTGTTTGGAAAAAAAAAAGTTAATTCAATTTAGTCTTTGCTAGCTTATTTATTCATGTGTTCAGGCAACTAATACCTGATTGGAATAGTTAAATGCAAGTCCTTTATTAAGAGTTCAAAGACAATTACCAAAAGAATAGAAATAATCATAAAACTTTAAATTTGGAGAAAAAATGTAAAATGAGAAAAAAATGACTGCAAAGTAAGAAAACAGGAGATAAAAACAAATGCTTTTTAAGAAGAAACAAATAGCAGAAAAACAATGGTCATGGGTCGAAATTAAATTATGTAAATAACTGCAATAAACACAAATGGATAAATTTGTCTTTAAAAATATAAAGATAGACTGTATTTTATAAAATTCAGCCACATGCCATTTACATAAAACACATCTAAAACAAGAACACAAAGACTGAGAGTAAAAGGATGGGGGGAAAAGAAATAACAACCACATTGGCACAGTTCCACTAAAATAAGACTTTAACTAGCCTGCACGAGCCCTGGGTCTGACCATCAGCACCACTAAATAAATAAATAAATAAGACTTTAAGGTAAATAGTATTCCTAGAGACCGTCAATCTCGTAGTTGTTCTTCCTTACTAACAGAAATCCAGGTTTGTTCAAGGCAGCTGTGTACCCTATTAAAAAAAAAAAAGTCACCACCCCCTATCTTTTTTGCAACCAGGTGTGTTAGTCCCTTTTCTCTTGCTATAACAAAGTACCTGATGCTGGGTACTTATAAAGAAGAGGTTGGCCAGGAGTGGTGGCTCACACCTGTAATTCCAGCTACTTGAGAAGCTGAGGCAGGAGGACTGCAAATTCAAGGTCAGCCTGGGCAACTTGGTGAAATCCTGTCTTAAAATAAACCTCAAAAGGGCTGATCGAACTCCTGGGTTCCTTCACCAGTACTACCAAAAAGAGAGTGAGAGAGAGATTTATTTACTCATAGTTTTGGAAGCTAAAAAGACAAGACCTGGAAGCCGCTCAGGTGAGGGCGCCCTTAGCTGCACATCACAATATGGCTGGTAGCATCATGGTGGGAGCATGTGCAAGAGGGAGGGACCATGTAGTAAGACAGGAAGCCAGAGAGAGATCCAGGGCCCAGCGTGCTTTTTTTATAACTCATAACTCACTTGCCAGAGAACTACTTTGGTTCCTTCCAAAGGCGTGCCTCCAGTGACGCGACCACCTCGAATTAGGCCCCACAACGAGGCTCCACCAGGAGGAAACCAAGCTTCCAACACATGAGCCTTTGGGGGACAAGCCACAGCCAAACCATGGCACAAGGGTTGCTGTGACTCCTGCTCCCAGCCAAGGACAAGTCAAGAAAAGTCACCAGGAACAGAATGATTGATTGGTCTCCCTACCTTCCGCCCTTTGCCTCCCCCTTCTCCATCCCACTTATTCCCTCCAGGACCTGGGGCCCTATTCCTGGAGCTGGAGGACTCATCTCATGGCCAGGAGAAAACCAGCTGCAGGCTCCAGGAGTGTGGGCCCTCGACAGCATAACCGACTGCCCAACCCGTCCTGGACACTCACCTCTTCATATAAGAAAAATAAACTCCTTGCCAGCTTTAAAAAGAAAAGGGAGGCAGGAAGGGAGGAAAAAAGGCATTTACAGTAACAACAGAACTGTAAGTTACCTAGGAATAAATCAAGATACTCCAGACTGATTGAAAATGGAAAGGTGTATACCATGCTCACAGAGGGGTTTGGATATGGGCTGTCCCCCAAGCCTCGTGTGCTCAGAGGTGGGGCTTTGGGGAAAAGATTAGATCAAGAGGGCTCTGCTCTCAGCAGTGGATTAATCCATCGATGGCTGAGTGGACTACTGAGAGGGGCCTAGCTGGAGGAACGAGGTCACTGGGGTCATGCACTGTGGGGCTCATCTTCTCTTGTGCCCCTTTCCTTTCTGTCTCCTTTGCTTCCAGGCCCCTGAGCAGCTTTCCTCCACCACCCCCTCCCACCACGATGCTTCTTCTGGAAGCTGGCTGACAGTGAACTGAACCTCTGAGACCACAACATAAACCTCTCCTCCTCTAAGTTGCTCTTGTCAGGTATTTTGGTCAAAAAGTTGACTAACACAAATGTCATCTCCCTCTAAATTGCTGCGTAGATTCAAGGCAATCCCGATTGAAATCTCAACAGAGTTTTCTTCGTGTCTGATAGACCTCTTCTCAAATGGATATAGAAGACTTTTTTTAAAAGCACACAGACGATTTCAATGCTCCCTGAAATTCAGCCACAGAGCTGGACAAGCAAAGTCTGACCGCAGCCCCAGTTGGCAGAACTGTACCGGGGACAACCCGGGGACCGCAGAGGGAAAGAGGACACAGAGGAAACGGTGTTCTGAGGGGTTCTGAACTTGCGGACACCTGAGCACACGCATCAGCCTGCCACTGCTGGCCCGTGACCTTGGGTCAGTTTCCAAACCTCCTTTGCATCTGTAAACTGTGGACAATTGTTTAAAGCCCGACTAACAGGAGGGGGACATGACAGGCACAGAGGCAGCCGAGTCTAAGCCTTGGACACCCTGTGGCAGGAATACAGGCAAAGGGAAGTGGACCAATAACAACAAAAATGTGGGAGAACAGAAAGTCCTCGACAACCCCAAAGGTCCTCACCTCTGTTCAGAGGAAGGAGAACCAAGTCCCCACATGAGATATCCTCCTCCTCCTCCAAACTTCTAGGATGGGCTTCGGAAAGCCTGAGCCACATAAATCATCACTGGGGCTGACCTGCACAGACACTGTGGAAGGTAGAGGTCACCAGCACACAGGGACAGGGAGGAAGGGCTCACTGTGGAGACTGAAATTATTCCTCAATCTTACTTTTTTTCTTACTTTAGTCCTTATAATTTTTTGTCTGACTGTGACCCCAGTTGGTCGCCTGGAAATCAACTGAGCACATCTCAGAATGAAACTAGATTTCCCAGCCTCATTTAGGCAAAGAGATTCAAGGGAAGTACTGCGTGTACCTCGTGGGAAGCACCCATAGGAGAGAGGTTGTGCCCGCTGCCCACGGCTGCCCACTCTGCTTCTCTTCTCTAATGGTTGGAATGCAGGTGTGATGGCAGGCCTTTGAGTAAGCCATCTTGGGTCATGAGGTGATTTGAAAATAGAACATATTCCACAGAGAACAACAGGACGTAAAAAGTGTGACCTGTGCACAACACGCTAATCCTGCGCTGCCTGCTCAGATGTTAACGTGTGGAAGAGACGGGTTACTTTACCTTATTCTGTCCATCACAGCCAGACATGGTTCTAATTTTCACATCACCAAGAATGACAGCTAAATTTGTTCAGTGAGCACACAGAGGATAAAACCCATCATTAAAGAATGAATATCCTCCAGAGGATTTACTGGCAGGATCTGGCAACCTCCTGTGTTTATTGCCTCTGGAGAATCTGAGTCTTAGGAAACAGCTCCCCTCTGCCTGCCCCACTTCTGCCTGCGCCATGACTCCCCCTCTGATTCCCGTTCCCTCCTTCCTTCCTGCAGTCTCAGAAAGTTCCAGAAAGCATGATGACATGACATATCACCTTTAAAAAGTGTCAGTGACAGAAGCAGTGTTGGGGCAGCATGGATAAAATGAAGGTGAGAGGAGAAAAGACAAGGTGCCACCCATAGCATCTGTGAGAGAGAGAGAGAGAGACGGCCAAGCTCTCATTTCACCTAACTGCCTCCACCCCACGCGGGTGCCTCCTGAGCCTACTGCCTGGATTCGCCGAAGACACACATCAACCCAAAGATGTGTCCTTCTACCTTTGCTAGTCCAACAAGCAGGAGGTCAGCCATGGCAACCCACTGAACACAGTCCTGGCCCACAATACAGTTCACCGTCCCCTCAAAGATGACGTGCCGGGGCTTTCCAGCATGGTGGACTCACTCAACAACTGTAAGCACACGTTGCCTCCAGTGCTTGTGGACATCCACCAAGACAGACCACATCCTGAGTCATAAAACAAACCTCAACGAATTTCAAAGAACCGAAATTGTACAGAGTGTAATCTCTGACCACAGTGGAATCTACCCAGAAAATCAACAAACAGGAAGGTAATGGGGAGTAATTATAACTTCGGAATCAATCAAATACTTCGGAATAATTCGTGGGTCAAAGAAGAAGTCCCAAGAGAACTAGAAAATACTTTGAATAGAACAAAAAATGAAAGTTCTATCTATTGAAACTTGTGGGATACATCTAAAGAAGTATTTAGAAGGAGATTTGTAGTAGTAAATGCTTGTATGAGAAAAGAAGAAAGATCTCCAATCAATAATCTCTATGTCCTCTCAGAAAGTAGAAAAAGAAAAGCAAAATGTACCCAAAACAAGCAGAAAAAAGGAAATAATAAAGAAGAGAAATTGATTAAATATGAAATGGGAAAAAAATCAGGGAAAAATCAAAGAAGTCCAAAGTTGCGTTGAAAAGCTCGATAAAATGATCAATTTTCAACAAGAGTAACAAAGCAAATAAGAGAAACTACACAAATCACCAAAATCCAGAGTGAAAGGGGGATGTCACAATTCCTGCAGACATTAAAAGTATATTAAAAGGACAGAAGGATAAAAGGATAGAAAATACAGGGATATAGAAGAAAATAAGGGTGACTGAAGTTTAGGCCAAAAGTTCTTAGATATTGTTATGAGTTAGATAATAGGTGTCCCCAAAAGCTCAGGCGTGAGACAACGCAAGGAAGTTTAGAGGTGGGATGATCAGATTATGAGAGTCTTAACCTAATAAGCACATTAATTCCCTGAAAGGGATTAACTGGGTGGTAACTATTAGCAGGTAGGGTGTGGCTAGGGGAGGTGGGTCTTTGTACATGTACTTTGTGAGCTGAGTTTAGTCTCTCTCTGCTTCCGTGTGACACCTTCCCAACTACTTTCCTCTACCACACCCTTCTACCATGATGTCTGCCTCATCTCGAGCAAAGAGAAATGGAGTCAGCCATCTATGGACTGAGACCTCTGAAACTGTGAGCCCCCAAATAAACTTTTCCTCTAATTGTTCTTGTCAGATCCTTTGGTCACAGCAATGAAAAAGTTGACTAAAACAGACATGAAATTAGTAAATTTGATTCCCTAAAAAGGAATGATTTTTGGTTTACAAAATATTTCGTTAAATGACAAGCTACATGTTAGAAAAAAATACTTATAAGCCATATTTCTGGAAAAGGACTTGTATCCAGAATATATAAAGAACTCTCAAAACTCAATAGGAAGGGGCTGGGGAGATAGCTCAGTTGGTACAGTGCTTACCTTGAATGCACAAAGCCTTGTGTTCAATCCCCAGCACCAAAATTTAAAAAATTTAAAAAACTCAATAGGAAGAAAACAAACAATTTAGATTTTAAAAATGGGCAGAAGTCCTAAATAGACACTTATCAAAGAAGATATATAGATGGCAAATAAGTACATGAAAAGATGTTCAAAGTCAGCCTGTGGTCAATGCAAATTAAAACCATGATCAAACACCACTACATGCAAAGCAGAATAGGTAAAACAGGAAACACAGGCCATATGTCGACAGGAATGCAAATGGTGCAGCCACTCTAAAAATAATTAATTTAAACCTAAATAATATGATTCCGTGATCCCACTCCTGGGTTTATAACCTAGAAAATTAAAACTCACCTTTACACAAAAGCCTGTGTGTGAATGTTCATGGAAGTTCTCTTTATAATTACCCAAAACTGGAAATGACCCAAATAACCTTCCATGGGTGAATGGATAAGCAAACTGTAGGAATAGCCATATACTGGAATACCACTTATAATAAAAAGAACTATTGACACAATAACGTGAATGAATCTCAAAGTCATGCTGAAGAAAGTCTCAAAAGGTTAAAATTTTCCTAATTCCATTCATATGATACGCTCAGAAAGTAAAAACTATAGTGACAGAGAACACATAGATGGTTTCCTGGGGCAGGGAGTGGGAGGAGGCTTTGATTAAAAAGGGGTGGCACAGGAGAGATTCGGGGTGATGGGATCATTCTTGACCCTAACCAGGATGCTGGCTACACACATCCAAACATTCATTAAAACTCATTTAACTGTGCACAGAAAAAGGAAAAGGTCACTTTTACTAGAATAATGAGAAAATAATGAAAAGGAGGAAAGTTTGGAGTTGTTGACCCATGTCTATCTCCACATCCCAGATGCATGAGGATGCATTTCCCCATCAAGGCCGGAACCTCAGCCTGTGGCTTTAGCTGTTTTCAGATACACAGATACACAGATACATTATCATTGTTCTTATTGTTGTTGTGTCATTTTTAATGGAAAGAGGGGGTGGCATGACATCCGATTTACTACAAAAGAAAAAAAACAAATATCTGGAACTTTCTGAGACTGCAGGAAGGAAGGAGGGAACGGGAATCAGAGGGGGAGTCATGGCGCAGGCAGAAGTGGGGCAGGCAGAGGGGAGCTGTTTCCTAAGACTCAGATCCTCCAGAGACAATAAACACAGGAGGTTGCCAGATCCTGCCAATAAAAGTCCATTCCAAGCAAAAGGACAAACTGAGTTGAGATGAGTTTATCTGAATGAAGAATGGAAAGAATTTACATCCAGTGTGGCCATAAAAGGACTGATTTAGAAATACTGTAGAAGAAAAATACCTGCCATCTTCAGCCTGGAAGAGAAAGTAATTTATCAGGGTTTTTGTTCCTGTTTCACCCTGCAAATGTTTCTTAGGACAACACATATTTTAAACTTCATGATTAACCAGTTCAGAAGCAGAACTAGAACGAAGCTGAATTTAAATTCAAATGCCTGGTTCCCTATTTATCTCTTGCACGTCTTCCAGAAGTGATTAACACCGCCACCTAGTGGCTATAAAAAGTTTTCTTCAGGTGGAAAAAAAAAAGAAATGGAATAATGAACTTCTTAATGCAGCTCTTTGAAAAGCATTCATTCATTTTGAACAAATATCTGCTAATGCCTCCTATGTGGGAGGCACTTCCCGTAATGGCAGTTCCTGTCCTCCTCAGTGCCTGCTGACATTGAGAAACCATGATGCCTTCCACGCCCCCTCCTCCAGGCTTGCCCATACCACCTGCTCTGCCTGAGCCTGCTGGTCAGGTTGTGCCATTATACCCCCTAAGCCCCAGATTTAGAGGGAGGTGGAGTTTTTTCCTACTGCCCCATGGCCTCCAGCCAATGTTCTCCCTGTCCTCCTTCACCTGCTTCAGGGCACACTACTCAGGAAGCAGATTTCCCAGTTCTGAGCTGGAGCCCACCCTGCATCCATGGTCCATCAGCTCAGTCCTGCCCTGACCCTTTCACTAAACCTGGCCCAGTGAGACACAGGCACGCCAACTGGGACCTCGACCCTTGAAAGAAGGTTGTGTAAACAAGCTGAAGGACCTTCCTAGAAACACGGGTCCCATGGCAGAAGGACCCCAGGGACAGCTTCTCCTCTCCAGCTCACAATGGTGAACACAGAGATCCTGGAGATTCCCCCACCCTCAGAAAGCAGTGTGACCCACAGCCCACAGCAGAAAGTCTTCAGAACACAGCTCTGAGCCCCCAGCAATCTGGTCACTTTCAGCTCAAAAGACAGGGAATTCCTAAACAAGACACAAAAGGCACCAATCATAAAAGGGCTACCGCTGAAATTTTCTATCAAATTGGAAATAAAGTATCAGCAAAAAAAAAAAATACTCTTAAAGATGACCCTTGCATAATATTTTGTTCCTTTTTCACAAAATGGAATTCTGTGTCTCTGGCACAGCTGGCAGGTATATACATACACCACAGTACAGCCAGCCATAATACTCTGTGCCACCAGGAGCCCCTCCTTCAGCCAGAGACTGGCCAGGACATCCCTTGTGGATTTATAATAAGGACAAATGATGAAAATTCGCCTGAGGTGGGTAGTGACCTTGGTAAGAGTCCACATCTTATAATTCGACTTAATCCAAAATGACATGACTCAAATCCAAAAGAGACAAATAAATGAACACCTCCTTTAAGGAATAATTCCCTGCTTTAGACTAGAAATAAGGTCAGGATGTCCCATCAGTGAGACACATCCCAACTATGGAGTTAAGAAGTTCAGGAAACACATTCCCCAAAATTAGGGGAAATGGGTACATGGTAAATTAGAGAGAGAGAGTAGATGGAAAGGAGACAACTGGACAATACAAGAGTGGCCATGATTTAAAGTCTAGATTTAAATATCACTTTCACATACCTTAATCACAAATAGCACTGTTAAATCAATGGTTAGATCTTACCCACAGGTAAGTAATAGTAACAGTACTACCAACGTAATACTATTTAAATGCACAAAGCAGAATGAATCAAAAACAAAGAAGAAAGGAAAAAAATCCAATGGTCAACACATCAGAAAATGACCCCCATACCAGTAACGGTCAACATATCCAGTTCCCAGCACAAAGGAGAACTAAAATCACCCTCTTAGATCATGTCCCTGAACTATCGCTCTTACATGTATTAATATGCCTAGCGAATGAGGGGCACTCTACCCGCATCTCAGAGTGTGCACTTCTTTCTTCCTTTCAAAAAATTCAACTTGTGCCTCACTTTGAACCATCCTTAAATTCCTTTCTGCGGCAACATCAAGGGCCCTCACGCCCTGAATTAAGGTCTGCCCTCCCTTTGGGGCACAGCCCTGTGATAGAACCACAAGTAAACAGGAGTCATATGAAGAGCAGCATTTTCAATGAGAAAGAAATAAAACCAACAGCAGAGATACCACTCCAGAAGCTTTGGAAGTCAAAATGATCAGGAAGTGTAGTAAAAGAAATAGAGGCCAGTCACAAGGACTGATGAAATCAAGAAGTGTCACGGTAGCTGAAATCTGACGCCCCGTCCATGGCTGAATTCATAAAGACTTCAGTGGTTTAGTGGAGGGACGGGATGAGAGGAATTTAGAGCTATTCCCAGTGAATTTAAGGGACACATGTCAGTCTTAGCCATGGATGGGAAGCCAGGACCTGGCATTGAGCCTGCCCACAGTAGGCGTGCATTAAATATTTGCAAAGTGAACCCCAAAACCAGAACAGGGTCTCCAAAGCCAACGAAGATGTATGGTATAGACACTAGGTGGCGCTGTTCGTGGTGGTGGGAAGAAAGGCGGGGCTTAGAGAGCCTAGAATACAGATTGGCTGTTAAGAGAGTGAGCGGCAGGCAGATTATCCATTGGCTACGAAGATATGGTCATTCCCCCCCCCCCCCGCCACACACAAACTAAGAGGACACGCCCTAACACCTCGCAGGGGCTCCGAGCCGTGAACTGGCGACCCGCAACTGAGCTGCGCCCACCCCCTGGGCGCAGCCCTTGGTTCCCTCTGCTGCAGGTCAGGCGGGAGGGGGACCAGCCCCCGCGCCGCGCCAGGTGCTGTGCAGTTGGAGAAGGCGAGGTGTCGCCGCCGTGGTAAACGGTGCGTGGCCCAGCTTGCTTGTGCAATGACCGACCCATCTCCGAGGACAGCTTGCCCCCATCTGTTTCTGCAACTGTTGCCCAGATGGGCCGCGCGTACTACCTAAGGAAGCGCCCATCTGGCACGTACGTGCCGCGGACTTGGGTTTTCCTGCGGCACCTGCCTTCCTAAACGCCCCGGAGTCACTACTGCCAGGTGGGCGCGCTCCGCCGCGCAGCCGCGCTAGCTACTGGGCATCGTGGCCAGCGCAGCCTCACTCCCGGGTCGGGCAGGTTCCCTTCGCTGATCAGAATGAGCTTCCTCGCCACGCGGTTACTTGCTGTTTGGCGGCTTGGGTTCCTTTGGGACTCCAACTTCAAGTTATTCCTGCCCGTGATTCTCTGCGAGGTTTTCTGCCTTCAGCAGAGCCTGTGGGCTGCCTTTGGGGGCTCAGAATAGAGGACTTGGAAACCAATTAGGTTCTACCCTAGAGACTTGGTGTTTTAAGCCTTCTTCCTAACCGAGCAGTGGCCAGGCCTGAGGACAATAATAATAAGAGAAAGGTGTGAGAAAGTCCGTTTCTGGGTCTGCAGCAGAAGAGGTCCTCCGCTATGATCACCACGAGCGATGGAGCCCAGCTCCGGGTTTCTTACGGTATCTTATTCAGGCTCACCCTGAGGAGCTAGTTCTCCATGGAGTAAGCGGAGACCATCAGGAAAACCGGAAAGTCTCTCAGGGCGCTGGTGACCGCTGTTCCAGACAGAAGTGTCAGGAGTGTGCTTGGACCATTGCCTGCCAGCATGGCTTTTCTGGTTGAAGAGGGAGGCCGGGAGAAGGGGGGGGGGGGCGGTGCTGTGTTCTTGCTCTCCTTCCCCTGCTCAGACTAGAGAACATGGGTGCCCAGGATGTTTTCTCACCCCTCTGGACCCTCTTTCCACTCCTCTCACCCTGCCCTGTGCCCTACAGGCTGGCCTTTAGGGACTCCATTCACAGGCATGGGGTTGAGCTCAGCCTGTAGGTGTCCTGGCAGGTGAAGAGACCAGAGTGTTTTCTCCCCTGGCCTCCTCTATACCAGACCACTTTCTAGCATGGCAATGTTCTTCCAAAGGCCACAAATCTTGCCAGTATCCCTATCCTGAAGGTCTCACCTGTTCTAGTAACCACCCCTCCCCATCCCCTTGCCTCTTCCCATCTGGGGGTGAAAATTAACTTTAACTGCTGCTGGCTCCACCAACCCTTGTTGATTTCTTTAACTTGCCTCATCTTTGTACATAGTCTGTACTTAATTCTGTTCCACCTTCTGAGAATGCCATCTGTTTCCTAACAGGACCCTAATGGACATGCTGAGTTTTCTTTCTCTTCAGCTTTACTGTCAATAAGCCTGGAGTCAACTCCATTCTCTACAAAACATACAGACGCAATGTTCCAGCCATTGAACTCAGCATTGGGGCTGCAGAGTTAAAAGACAAAGGTTACAGCTGATCAACAGACCAGGTGGTAAAGGCTAGGATGAAGGTCAACACCAGGTGGATGTGCAACCCCAAAGGGAAATGATCAAGAGAAGCATCAGAGTCCAGGCAGCGGGCAAGGAGGTGGGGTTCAGGGTTCCAGGTGACAGAGTGTGTGTGGAGGCTAGAGGGAGCATTGCAGGGACTGATGCAAGGTCAGGCTGTAATGTCCACGTGAGCCAGTGTACCCCCATAGACCCCTGGCAGCTGGAGGAGGGGCAGCAAATGGTTGGACTTCCACTGTGGGAAAGTCGTTCTAGCAGGGACAGAAATGGAAGTTGCAAATTTGGATGCCAGGAGCCTACTGAAAGAAATTAGATAAAACATAAGGAAACAATGAACCAAAACAATAACAGGGACAGTGACATAGAGGAGATAAATGAAGGAAATTCCCAGGAAATAGAACCTGGTGGTACATCAGGTGTGTCAAAGTGTGAGCCTGGTGGGACTCAGATTCCCTGATGAAGCATCTGGGTGGCACTTAGTCTGATAAGGGAGGCATGGAAAACTGTGGGCACAACATGTTCTGTCAGAGTTTGTGGGGTAGGCAAGCAAAGTTGCCCCTGAGGAAGCTGGGGACATAGGTCTCAAGCACAGAACAGTCTAAACTAAAGTTATGCATTCAATCATCCCTTTCAAGACCTTAGAGGAATGGCAAATGGGCTTCCCACATGTCCCTGCTATTTGATAATAAGTCAATGAACAATAATGGTAGTTCTGATCATTTCTTGAGCACTGCCAGGCACTATATCAAGTACTTTATGATGAATAATTTCACTTTGTTTATTATAATCCTCCCAGCAACCCTCTGAAGCCCTAATTTGGAAACTCAAAGAAGTTCAGTAACTTGATAGGCTGCACAGCTAGAAGATGTAATAACTGAAATTTTAATCTAGAAATCCTGATCTTGGTTTCTTAATCATTTCACTGAATAAACACCTCAGTTGTTCAATGTATTCAAGAAGGGTTTTTTATTTTTTGTTTTTTAAGAACAGTCAGTCCTTTAAAATAAGGCTTGCATTAACTGTTCTTCTTCTACCACCTGTCATCTCTCAGGTCTGTATTTGTTGCTGTAAGAGCCCCAAGCTTTGCTGCTTTGCCCCTATCTCCCAGTGATGAGGCAGACAGAGGGAGGAGCCCCTTCAGCCAATTCTGAAGAACTCTCAACTCCATTCCAACTGATCTGCACTCCAAATTGAGTAAACAGCTGTGAAAAACATTCAGTCTGGGGAGTGACTTTTGCAGTGAGAGGAGAAAACACAAGTCCTGTTGTTACTCTGGTTTAAGGGTCCATGGGCTCTGCCTGGACTCCAGGAGGTAGTTCCAATCCCCCCACATCTCCTTCCATGCCTCCTGGCATTCTTCCTGGCTGCAAAACTACCCCTCCCCAGTGCAAGCACCCTGACCCAAGAACCTCTCAAAGTTCCTAAATGCACCCCTGAGGGTCCCACCTTTCTCCCCCAACATTTTACCACAAAAAATTTTTAAACATACAGGAAAGAGAAAAAACCGATTTCCAGTAAATAGCCATATGTCTAGACTCTACAGTTATCATTTCATTGTATTGGCTTTATACATCCATTTATTTGTGCATCCATTTATCTATTTTTATGCATTAAGAGTAAATTGTTGATCTCTGTGCAGTGGCCCCTAAATACTTCAGGGTACGTATCATTAACTAGAGTTCCATGTTTGTTTCAGTTCCTTTGAAGTAAAATTAACACACAATGAAATGCACAAGTCTGGGGTCTAGTGTATTTATTCTAGCACATACTTTGTCTAAAATTGACACAAACTTATTTTCTTAGAGGTCCAAAATCAGTCCCACTGGACCAAAGTCAAGGTGTCAACAAGGCTAATTACTACTGGAGGCTCCCAGGGACAGTTCGTTCCCTTGACTTTTCATTTTCTAGAACATTCCTTGGCCCATGACCCTTCCTTGTATCACACCAGCATCTTGCTTCCATAGTTACATCTCTGCCACACAGTCCAACTCCTGCCTTCTTCTCACAAAGATGTAGTGATCACAGAGGCCCATATGGACAACCCGGGGTACTCCTCCATCTCAACACCCTCAGCTTAATCACACCTGCAGATGTCTTTTGCCCTGTGAAGGAACATATTTCCAGGGAATCAGGATGTGATCATCTTGGGAGCCATTGTTCAGCCCACCACACGCACCCTTTCATTTCTCCAAATGCTCAAGCTTGTGTGACCCACAAGCATGTATCAACACCCATTAAGATATGCAGCATCCCATCGCCCCCTAAAAAGTCCTCTCATGCCCCTTCCCAATCCATCCCCATTCCCCATCTCCACCCCCTAGAGGCAAACCACAGTTCCTTTTGCCTTTGGAGCTTCTATAAATGTCCTGTGAACGTTCCTGTCCATGTCATTAGGACTGGTCGATGCTACATGAATTGGCATCAGTTTGTTCCTTTCTCTTGCTGAGTAAAGCTCCGACTGGATAGATCACCATTGGCTTAAGCAGCATCCTCCTGCTAATGGCTTCCTGCTGCGTCCAACTCTACTCTCGAACCTGTTGTGCATTGTTCCCTTGACCACTAATAAATTTCTTGCCACCAGCATCCTTCCCCTCATGCACAACCAATCACACTCACCTGCCTCGCAAGACCAGGGCAAAGGCCACCCCTCTGAGAAGCCTTATGTAAACCTCAGCCCCAGCTAAGCCAGGGGACACTCCCTCCTCCCAGCCCTGGACATACATTGGTCCCTACTCCTGACCATTTATGACCTTTACATGTTTACAGGTCTGACTCCTCTCTCAAGCCAGTTCTGTGCCGACACCTAAGGCTGTCTGGGTTGGCATCAAGATGTGTGGTTCCAAAACCAGCACCTGGTGGACTGATATTGTGGTTCTGCTGTCTTCATCTGTAATGTGATGACCTTCATGGGGTCATTATGAGGACTGAATAAAATACACACATGAAGCAACTGGCACAATGCCTAACTCAGCAAGCGTCTGAGATATCGGCCTTAATGCACGTTTGTGGAGTGAGTGAGGAGGGAGCTTGCTAAATAATGATGCGATTGGCCCTTGGCCAGAAAAATCTTAGTTTCTTAGGATTCTGATTGGAGGGAGCAATCTGCTTTGTTGTGAAAATTGACTTGAGCATGGGGGACAGACAGGCAGTGGCTCTCAGCTGCCCACTTTCCAAGAAGAGCTGACAGCTTTTATTTGTAATTCATTCTGGTTACTGTTTGAGGACTTGGATCCACTTCTCTTTAGATGGAGGGCAGAATTTAGACCAGTGTCTGTGACTCTTTCACCAGATTCACAGGAAGAGGATCATGAGCAGCTGGTTTCCCTGAGATGCAGGCATCAGGTTTCTATCTCAGCTTGAAGACCTTGCTGTGTGGGCCCTGGGGTGGGGCTGACGACTTTCGCTTTCTAACTGGTGGTTCCAAGGCAGATTTTGAGTTCCTAAATTTTCTCATTCTAAGCCAACCTAAAGCCTACAGGTTAATAATCCAGCCATGACTATGAAGAATATCCTCATGTAATCTCTGACTTTTCTACATAATTGATATCTTTTTTCTGAGTAGTTTGTTCACCAAGAACTTGGATTTTGGTAGAATCAAACCTAGGAACTGAAGTCAGTTAGTAGCTGTCCAATCAAACTGTCTTTTACTGTGCTACCTTTTGCGCTAAGCATGTATCAACCATGCGCCTACTGTGTAACTGAAATGTGCCTCTCTGACATTTAGAAACACATGATGGTTTGTTTCCCTAATATGAATTGTGTGGTTAAAACATTCATCATCAGTATTATGTGAAGATGTGATACTACTAGAATGTCCTCTTTTTATCGAAGTTTTCTACTGTGTGCTTTAATACATGTAAGAACATTCAGCCTTATGAAGATCGAGTCATACACAATGAGACTGGTGTGAAATCATGTGTACCTCGGTATGTTTTCTCAATTCAGATAAGATTAGATCATTTATTTCAGTCACATAAATGTTACTTAGTGGTTTAAGTGGAACAACTGTTCTTTCATTCTTATGTTATTTTCAATTCCAAATATTATTTTATTTCTATTTTGGTTTTTGATGATTTGCATAGTACTGAATTTAATAAAATCACGATCATTTTGCTTACTAAGAAAGACCTTGAGCTCCATGACCACAGTGTTTTTGTTGTAGGTTTCTGTTGCATTTTTCTGATTATAAGGAAAAAATCACACATCCCGTTGAAGAAAATTTAAAAACATGGAGAAATAGAATAAGACAAAAATTTCTATCATTTTACAGTTCAGAGATAAGCATTGTTAATATTTGTATATGATTCCTTCTACAAGTGATTGATAGATAGATAGTGGACCGCAACACAAATACATATGCACATTTTTCCCAGAAATAGAAAATACCAATAACTGGGCTTCTGGGTCCAGCTGACCAGACTTAGCCTAGCTTTCTACAGATGCACAATAATGACCAGATGGGGTGGCAGGAAGCCAGGTGGAAGAAAGCTCCTGGACCTGCCAATTGAGAAGGTCCTGGGCGGGTCACGCTGATCCTTCTGCAAATTCCCAAATCCCAGCTGGCTCATTCTTCCCAGGTGCAATGGTTAATTCTGACAGGATTAAGGAATACTTAGACAACTGGCAAAGGGTTGTTTCTGGCTAACTCTGAGAGTTTTTCTAAAGGAACTGGGCTGTCAGTGGACTAAGTGGGGAAGATGTGCCCTTCATGTGGGCAAGCACCATTTAATCAGGCAATTTCCTATTGCTCCTGTGCAGGGACATGCTCTTCTCCTGTCCTCCTGCCCTTGGATATCAAAACTCCAGGCTCCCTGACCTTTGGATTCCAGAATATATGCCCGGGCTTTTCAGTCCTGAGCTTCCTACTGAGAGTTACACCATCTGTTTCCCTGGCTGACGCCTTAGGAACTGGACTGAGCCATACTCCTAGCATGTCAGTTTGCAGATGGGCTATCATAAGACATCTCAACCTCTATAACTGCTTGAGCCAGTTCCACTAATAAATCCCCTCTCACATAGGGAAATATGAAGACATGCCTTTCACTAATAGTTTGAGAAATCAATTTGGGAGGGGAGACCCAGCATCCCTGAAGAGCTTTGTACTTGTCTTCTCCTCTGTAGACCAGACCTTACGTGGGAACCTCTCTCTCTCTCTCTCTCTCTCTCTCTCTCTCTCTCTCTCTCTCTCAAAGTTTAAAAGCAATAGGAATATTTGATTCCAGGGTGCTAAGGGTCAAGTTAAGACACTCAGCTTGAGACACAAGGCGAGCGTGATTTCCACAATGGACAGCAGAGGCAAAGCAACAACTGGCCCAGTCTGACTCACTGGTGAGTAGATGGTGGTGTTCCTACCTGTGAAAGAGATAAGATGCTGCTGAAATCTTTCTTGATCTGTATAAACAAAAGACTTTTGGGTCAAGTCAACGAAAGCCTAACACAAATCACAAAAACAGAGGATTGCTGCCCCTCGATCAATTCCCGAGCCTGATCATTTATAGACCGAGAACACTTTGAGTGGAAACAAGGCTGAGTCGCTCACCTCCAGGAAGGACCCTAGTACACTATCAAATGTTCATCCTGTCCATCTTTCTCCCAGCCTTCCTCCAAAAGGAAGCCTTTCACCAGGGTGATTGTGTCCTGGGGGAAAGGACATAATCAGACACTGAGGACACTGGCTCTGAAATGACCCTAATGCCAAGAGCCCCAAAATATCCACTGCAGCCCTCCAGTCAGAGTAGGGCCTTATAGAAGTCAGGCAATCCATGGAGGTGAGCTTATGGAATTAGCTCAGATACAATTCAGTGGGTCCAGTGCACCCCAGAACCCATCCTGGGGTCATTTCTTGAATTCCAGTTGCATAACTGGAATAGACATGCTTAGCAGCTAGAAGAACCTCACATTGATTCCCTGATCCATGGAGTGAGGGGTCTTATGATGGGAAAGGACAGACGGTCATCACTAGAGCTGCCTCTACCTAGGAAAATAGCAAATCAAAAACAATACCTCATCCCGGAAGGGATCGAAGAGATTGGCACCGTCATCAAGGATTTTAAAATGGATGGGTGAGGATTTCCACCACATCCCCACCCAGTTCTCCAGCTGGGCTTGTGCAGAAAACAGATGGGTCCTGGAGAATGACGGTGGATTATCAGAAGCTTAACCGAGTGATGATTCCAGTTGCAGCTGCTGTGCCAGATGGGGTTTCACTGCTTGAGACGAACACAGCCCCTGATACTCAGTGTGTAGCTTTTGATCTCAAAAATACCTTTTCCTCCATCTCTTTCCATAAGGCCCACCAGAAGCAATTCCCTCTCAGCTGGCAAATGCGGAGACATGTATGCCTCCGCTGGAGACATAAATAGGACGAAAAGGCCATTTCCTCTGTCCCGGAGTGGGGATACACACACCTTCACTGCCCACCCTCATAAGTGTATCAACTCTCCAATCCCATGTCATTATTTAGTTCATAGGGATTTGATCACCTTTCCCTGTCCATTAAACTGATGACAGTATGCTGATGGACCTACTGAACATGAAAGGCAACCACCCTTTACTTCGTGGTAAGACATCTATGTCAGAGAAATAAATCCAACTACAAATTTCTGGGGGTCAAGTCCAAGAGGCATAGAGGTAGCCCTTCAAAGATGAAGGATAAGTTGTCTCAACTGTCCTCTTCTTCAACCAAGAAAGAAGTACAATGCCTATTGGGCCCACCTTGATTTGGGAAGAACACATCCCTTGTTTGGGTGTACTACTTTGGCTCATCTACAAAGTGACTCAAAAATCTGCTAGTTTTTTGAGGGTCCCAGAACAGAAGGCTCTGTAACAAGTCTAGCCTGCTATACAAGCTGCTGTGCCACTGGTCCATATGATCCAGCAGATCCCATGGTGCTTGGCACAACAGTGGCAGATAGGGATATTGTTCAGAGCCTTGGGCAGGCCCCTATAGGTGAATTGCAACCAAGGCCCTTAGAATTCTGGAGCAAGACCCCGCCATCATCCACAGATAACTGCAGTCTTTTTGAGAGACAGCTCTTGGGCTGCTGTTGGGATCTAGTAGAACCTGAAAGCTTGGCAATGGCCCACCAAGTTCCCATGTGACCTGAGCTGCTGGTCGTGAACTGGGGTTCTGACTATCAAAGGATAAAATCAAGCACTCACAGCATCAAATGGAAGTGTGGTACATGTACCTGAGCTGAGCAGGTCCTGAAGGCACAGGAAGTGGCCCGGCTGTCCGTGGTTCCTATTTCTGCTATGTATACTGTCTTCTCTCCCAGGGTGTCAGGAAGGGAGCGTCTACTTCCACTTACCAAGGCTGACCTGGCTACAACCAGTGCCAAATCTGCCAGCAGCAGAAATCAACACTGAGAGCCATTAATGTACCATTCCCTGACACAACCAGCCAGCTACCCGACACAGGTTGATTACACTGGACCTCCTCCATCATGGGAGGGGAAGAGTTTTGTCTTTATTGAAGTAGACACCTAGTCTAGATATAGATTTGACTTCCCTGCACACAGTGCTTCTGCCAGTGCTGCCATGGATTCACAGAATGCTTTGTCCACCTCCGTGGCACTCCCAGGGCATTGCTTCTGAGCAGGAACTCCCTTCAGAGCCAAAGAAATGTGGCAATGAGCTCAGGCTGAAAGAATTTACGGGTCTTGCCATGTCCCTCATCACCCTGAAGCAGCTGGCTTGATTGAAGGTGGACTGGACTTGTGAAGACTAGTTGTAGCACCAGGTAGGTGACAATACCTTGCAGGGCAGAGGCAAGCGTCTTCTGAATATACGTGCTCTGAATCAGCACCCAGTGCCTAGTACTGTTTCTCCCATGGCCCAGATTCCAGTCCAGGAATCCAGAGGTGGGGATGGGAGTGGCACACTCACCATTACCCCTACTGACCCACCGGAAAATTTTGCTTTCTGTTCCAACTTTATGCACCTGAGCTGAGCCTAGAGGTCTTCGCTTCAGAGGGAGGAACACTGCCACCTGGAGACACGACAGTGATCCCACTTCCATTGGAAGGTAGGAACCGAGGACTGCAAACATCACGAGGACTTCCTCCCCGTTGTGTTAAGACTTCGCTCGTGTGTGCATGTACATCTGATAACATCTGTGTTTTCATTCCCTTCTCACCCATTCGTCACACAACATGAGATCCATTGACTTTGTATCACTACTCAAGCATTGTTAAGGGCACATTTAAGCTGTAGGATGTCAGGAGAATAAACATCACTCAAGGACGTGACCTCCTCTTCTGGGAAAGGCTTTGGTTTGTCCCCAGCTGTACTCAGGACAGTTGAATCCTGTTGGCGGAATTGGTACCTTGTTCTTGTCTTTATTCAGAGATTTAACAGTGGCTTAAGGGGATGCATGTGGGTGCCAAGCTGTTGAGGGGAGTACTGGTGATGATTGGTTTTATGTATCAACTTGACTGGCAAAGGAATACCTCGAGATTTGGCAAAGGATTATTTCTGGGTGTGTCTGTGGGGTGTTTCCAGAGAAGGTTGACTGTGAGTCAGTGGAGCGAGTGGGGAGGACCCGCCTTCAGGGTGAGTGGGCTCCCTCCAATCAGCTGGGGACATAAGTAGAATAAAAAGGCCATTTCCTCTGTCCTAGAGTGGGGATACACTCTCTCCTGCTCTTGACATTAGAATTCCAGGCTCTCCATTGTTTGGACCCCAGGACTTCCACCAGTGGTACCGGGCTCTCAGGCCTTCAGCCTCAGAGTCGCACCATCGTCCACCCTCGCTCCGAGGCCTTGGACTTGGACTGCAGCACTCAGCCAGCTCCTGTTTTCAGACGGCCTGTGGTGGGACTTCTCAGCCTCCGTAATCGCGTGAGCCAATTCCCCTAAGAAATCCCCCTCGTGTATCTCTATGTATCCTGTTGGTTCCTTCCCCAGCACCCTGACGGAAACACCAGGGAGGCTGGGAATCTCTCAGTGTGTGCTCGGCTTGGCCCCCAGGGACAGCAGAGGCAGCAAGCACATGCCCCTGCTTCCATGGATGGTGACTCGTGACCCCAGGCGCAGGCAGTCCTGGCCAACGTGGTAAAGAGGGGGGCAGATTAGAGGTCAGCCCACCTGCTCCTCTCCCCCTCCTCCTGGCTCTCTGTCAAGCCTTCCGTCTGATTCCATGGGATGGTGACAGCTGGCTGGCGGTGGTGCCTGGATTATCTTGGTCAGGCTGCCATACCAACACAGCACAGACCCGGGGATCACAGGCATTTAATTCTCAGGGCTCTGGAGACTGCAAGTCCAAGATCAAGGCATTGGCAGGGCCCTCCATCCTGAGGCCTCCCTCCTTGGCGCACAGATGTCTGCCTTGTTTCTATGTCCTTCCACTCTGCACGCACACCACCAGTGTCATTTGTGTCATTTGTGTCATACTCTCCTCCTCTTAAAAGGACAGATTAGGATTGGATTAGGGCCTACCCTCTGGACCTTGTTCTAGCTCAATTGCCTCCAGAGATTCCATCTCCAAAGACAGTCCTCTTCTGAGGACCAGGGGTTAGGAGGCCAACATACGAATTTCGGGGGCCACAATTCAGCCCATGACAGAGGCTGACTGCAGACACATCCTTGAGTCTTCCTTCACCACAATCAGCAAGTGGGAATTTCACTTCCTTAAAAATCAAATATTTTAAAGATTAGAGACTTGAACTTAATGAGAACCTGATGTTTGACTTTCAAAAACAAACTAGATCTCTCCAGGCCCGGGGGGCCAGTGTGTGAGCACCCTCCCCCGTGGGGCTGTTCCCTGGAAGGTTCTTTCTCTGCTGCACCTGAGAACCACCCTGGGAGCTTTTGTGCATCTGGAACCCAGGCCCTCCCCACCACTAGGTCAGAATCCAGGGTTGGAGCCCAGGACACCAGTAGTTAGGAATCTTCCCTCCCTCAGGTTGTTCCAATGTGCAGCCAGGAGAGGACAGCCTGGGGGGGTCTGGTCCAGACTGCAGACTTTGGGGCCCTAGAAGGTCTCGTTGGATTTCACAGCTCCCTGCAGTCACTGAAATCCAGAGGGACTTCCAGGCTCTAGCCTACTCCCTTGGTGACCAAAACCCTAAAGGACAAGGAACACAGAGAAAGGTCTCGGGACACAGCAGTCACTGAGCGGTCTCTGTGAGGCCTGGGAGCATCGTGGAGCTCCGCTGCTGGGACAGGAAGACACACTGAGCATCCTGCCTGTCAGTTACAAATGACTGAGAGGAAACGCCAGGAAAAGCCAAGAAAAGCAGAACCACGGCTCATTCCTCAACCATGTTCCAGAGGATCCCAGTGGCCAGAGAAGCTGGGAAGCACTCCTAAGTGGGACAGGCAACCTCATGACCAGGAGGCCCAAACTAGTCAAGACTTTGCTTCTTTGAAAAGGGTCAGAGCCCCACCTCCAAGAGGCCTTTTCTGCCCTGAGAACTCACAAACCTTCAAAGCCCTGTGAAAAACACCAGCTCATCTTCCATCATTCTAGAGAAGCTTCTTTTTTTTTTTTTTTAATATTTATTTTTTAGTTTTCGGTGGACACAACATCTTTGTTTGTATGTGGTGCTGAGGATCGAACCCGGGCCGCACGCATGCCAGGCGAGCGCGCTGCCGCTTGAGCCACATCCCCAGCCCCCTAGAGAAGCTTCTAATCATGTCCACAGCACGGGCACCAACTGAGGCCTCTGAGCACCTGCACTGGGCAGAGGCCATTCTTCTCATGCATTGGGAAGGCAGTGTCATCCCTCAGGGGACCTGGTGAGAACCCAGCTGATCAGCTTGAGAGGATCCTTCCCAGCCTCTGAAACCACAGGGCATTCCTCCCTGAACACCACTGAACCCCCAGTGGTGAGGGGCCCTCCCACTGAAGTCCAGAAAGGGAATGAGAGTCTGGTGCCAGGGACACACCTCCACGCTGCTCTACCCACGAGGGAAAATCACAACATCTGCCTTCTCAAGTAGGTGCAAGGCCCCTCTCCTCCGCTCAGGCCTTTCACAACAGGGGATGTCCTGAGAGTCCCTGGCGATGGCCTAGAGTGAGGGCTTAGTCCAGGTGCTGACATTAGCAGTTATTAGAGAATGGGCCTCTTCTCCCAGGACTCAGGGTGAGGCTGATCCAGGACCCAGCCCGGATGAGGAAAAGTTAGATGCTTCAGGGACACGATTCCTCATCTGGGAAAAGGAATTATAACCAGGACTTTCTCTGCTGGGAATGTGGCTCTCACGCATGAAGCCTTGGGTTCAGTCCCCAGCACTGGAAAAAAAAAAAAAAACAGAACAAGGCCTTTCTCAGACGATTGCTGTGAGGATGCAATGAGATCCTACGGGTCAGGCTCTTAGAGCAGGGCCTGTCTGGTGGCCAACAGAATCTGTGTTAGCTCTGGAACTCAAAGCGCCCGGCAGGCGCCCCCTCAACACAATCATCAGTGATGTCAGCTTCTCTGTGGCTTCAGAGCCTGCTCCGATTGGGCCTGGGCTGCCCCTTCTCCAAGATAAGCTTCTGAGGCTTCTCCTGGGAAGCATATTTCCATTGCAGCCATTGGGCAGGAAACGTCTGAGCTTGGAGACCACCAGTCAGAATCTGAATTATACCAGCCAGATTCCGTACAGCTTAAACAAGAGGCAGGCAACTATTTGAGTGCCAAGAAATTCTAATCCCTATAAAAATTTAATTTTTCAGACTTGAACCCCACCTTCTAGGATAAGTTATAATGCCACTGAATTGGTAAAAGTCATACTTGAGGTCTAATATTTGTTTGAAGGTGTTTTTTTCAAGTATGGAAAAATACTTACATGGGTAAGCGTGACAAACGTACCAATATGTTGGGTCGTTTCTTCTCAAACACCAATCTATCATAGGCACAAAAGGAAGCCAGTTTGGGAGGCCCTGGCATGGATGATGCCTACTGCAGGATTATCTCTAGGACGAAACAAATCCCCAGCCCAGTGTCACCAGGGCTCTGTGAGGGGCGGACGTGGATGTTGGTGTTCATTCATTCTTCAGCCAACTTGGAATTTCCCTCGTGCACATCATAGGACCCTCTAACTGTAGAGAAGAGCTGAGCAGCGGCCTGCGTGTCAGTCACTCCTTCAGGCTCCCTGCTGTGACACCCACCTCCCTTTAGCAGGAACACAAGGCCTCAATCCTCCCCTCTCCTCCCCTTACACAGCGCACACAGGCTAAAGCTTGCAAAACAAAACAGCCGAATCCTAGTAGGCACAAATGAACGTGCTGCCGAGCCTGGGCACAGACCTCAAAGCCCAGCGCCGGCTGCTCCCAGGCCGGCCCCACCCAGCGCTGAGCTCTGGATTCCCGGGCTGGCGAGGGATCCCAAGTAATTCGTGGGCCTCGCCCATCCCTCCACTCAGAAGGATAATATGTGACCATACAGTTTTCCTCGCCATTTATAAAATCCCACAGCTTTTGGCAAGGAAAGAAGGAGGAGGAAGAGGACAACAAAGAGGAGGAACAGGAACAGGAGAAGGCGAGGAGGACCCCAAGCTGGAGAAGGAGCCCCGAGGGGCACCTCCGTGGTGAGGAGCCCGACTGGAATGTGGTGGCTCAGACAACCTGAGGATTCTTGCCAGCCGCTGCTTCTGAGGCTGATCAGGACGCACTTGTCAGCTAGTCCCTTCAAGCTTGTCCCTTGGGTCCTCGGCCACCTTCCAGACCCAGTGCTGCAAGGGGCCAGTTGCTCTGAGACGAAGAGCCCCGGCCCGGCACTCACCGCTGTAGCACACAGGAAGCTGAAGAGCAGATGGCAAGAGGAGGGGTCGGAGCCAGTGAGGGTTAAGCCCAGACCCAGTGACCTGAGACTTTGGCCTCAGTGAAGCTTTTACTGCTGTCACCAATCTGCCTGGAGCCTCCCTTCCTGGTACCTGCTGACGATGGGCCTGCAGGGCCCTCTGCCACCCAACCCCACTCCTTCATCTTATCAGCCTTGTTAACACGACTTCCGTCCCACAAGAGCTGGCCTCACTGCTCCACCCTGTCCCCCTCCCTGACCTTCTAAACCCAAGCCCAGGCTGCCTCATAAATTGCGGAGCTCAGAAGAAAATGAAAACCCAAGGCCTCCCTGAAAAGCCCAGGGTGGTGAGGCCCCAACCTCAGAGCACCACATTAGCTCAGCCCTCCAAGGTCGGGACCTGGGGAGACCAGGAGGCCTCACTCAGACACGCCCAGTGGTCCCTGCACTAAGGGCCTGTGAGGTTGCATGCAGACTCTTCCCCGAGGCCCTCCCTTGCCCATCCTTGAGGCCATCCTAAGTGTGTTATCAGAGTCTTAGGTCAGACTGTGGGAGTCCCAACAGAGCAGGCTCGGCCCCCCCTGCCCCCAGTTGACCAGACAGGAGACCAGCAACAGTAAAGCAAAAAAGGGTTTATTCTCAGCACCGCCCCATGGGGAAGACAGGTCTGAGTGCTGTCTTTGGGGTGTCGGCAACAGCTTTGGGGTAAGGCAAGAGCTGAGGGGATTTGCAGAGCTGGCCATCTTGGTCAGGTCGGGTCTGGTTGATCATGACCCTGGCACTGGTCCTGCAAGGTCTCGTCACCAGGGGAACCGCTGCTGCCTGAGAGGTAGTTTCAATTTCCAAGTTTCCATCCCAGCGTAGATACTTGTCTATCCTGTGATCCTGGAATCAAGGTAAACCAAAGGTGAGAATTATTCAGAAAGGAACAGGTCAGGGAGAGACAAAATGGTCAATGAGGAGGAGAAACAGGAACAGGAGAAGGAGAGGATAAGCCTGGGACAGGGAGGAATCCAGAGCTACTTAGGAGTCAGAACAGATAGAGCTTCATAGTGGATTAGGTACCTGCAGGAGGCCAGCCTCCATTCCTCTAAGGAACTTCAGTCTTTGTCATTCTGTAGCGTTAGTTTACTGCTGGTGGTGTCTGTAGTCAACTACAGATGGACAGGGCCCTGCTGGCCAGCAAGACCACGGCTTCCCCCAGCAGGACCCAGCGCAGGCTGCCTGTGGTTTTGGAAGCCTTGATTCCTGATGTGGCCAACAGCTCACTCTGGCGGAAAAGAGAGACACTTGAACAGAAAACAAAGATCTTTAAAAAGAGAGAAGGATGCATGAGACACTTTCTTCAGCAAGTTAATCTGTTCCTAAAACAGATGTGAACTAAAAAGTCTCCAATCTTATGGAACAGAACAAGAAGAAAAATCTAGAATTGCTAATTGGTACTCACTGCAACTCCCCGCCCCTCCAGGACTCCAGGAGGCCCCTGTGTTACATGTTTGCATCCTCCCACCCAGACCAGTGGCCAGGGTGACTGTGGTCATAGGGTCGTAAGAGTGAACGTTGAGTGAGGGGTTTCTATGGCCACAACACCAGTTAAGTGCCTTACAGTCATCTGATCTCCTTTGATCCAGTCAATAACTTTATCATACCTTGATCATCTGTTAATGCTCCTCATTTTATATATTTTTATTAGTGATATGGATTTTTATTGGTGCCTGATAATTACACATAATAGTGGGATTCCTCGTGTCAAGCTCGTACATGCACAGAACAGAATTTTACCTCCCTTTCCTTTCCTCCTCCCTCCTGTGGTGCACTTGCTCCGATCCTCTCTAATATCTCCCTTCTAATATTATTATTATTATTATTATTATTGTTTTAATTAGTGCATTATCACTATATAAATATATATGACTCATCGTGCTGTGTTCCTACATGCACACAGCATAACGTGGTAGACCATTCCCCGTACTTCCCTCCCTCCTCCCTCCCTCTCAATTCCCTTCCTCTACTGTTTTCCCTTCTATTTTTGTGAGATACTTCCCTTCCCCCCTTTCTCTCTCTCTCTCTCTCTCTCTCTCTCTCTCCTGTCCACATATGAGAAAACACATTTGAACTTTGACTTCCATCCCAGCATTTCTGCCCAAGGGCTCCAGCAGCCTAAGTGTTCTCGGGGCCTCTCGTCAAGGCCTCTTCCTCCTAGGTCTCCTTGGGTTCCCTCAGGTCTCGCTTTACTCCACAGTTCAGGGGCCCAGGCCACCCGCGTGCTCATAGCCTCTCAAGGCCAAGCCGACAGTCCTACCCAAAGCCTTGACACAGCAGGGACCAGGCAGGGAGGTGGGAAAGGGACACCCCTGCAGGATCTGAGGGGTGTTGCTCTTGCGCTTGTCTCCCTCCTGGGAATCAGGTTCAGAAGCTCATCCCACAGGAACGCCAAAGTCCAGGGACAGTGTCCAGATGAAGTGTCCCAACGGACAAGCACAGCAGGCTGGGAGGAGGCTTAGCAGAGGGAGGAGCTCTGGAGGGCTGCAGAGGCAGGACAGGAATAGTGAGGGAGGGCACAGGCTGGCTCACCAAGGAGGGGAGTTCCTGCCTCTCTGGGGACAGGCAGAGACCTTTCAGGAACGCCAATGCCACCTCTTATCATTCCTTTTGTGTCCTGGTATTTCTGGCCGTGGCCACGGGTAGCTGTCTTCAGCCTTTGAAGAGGGAGGAGAGAGGCTAGGCAAGAGGTCAAGTTCACCCTGAACTCTGGACAAAACGTCCCTCAGATGACCAACATGTCTACACACAGAGCTGAGTAGAATCTAACCCAGAGGTTAAGGCAGCAAAGGACACAGCACAACATGAAGACAGAGAGGCCACACCTTTCCAGCCATCCCGTCACCCATGGACATCTGCAGGCCCAAGTGAGAGCCCCCATTTATAGCAAAGTGGCCTTCAGGTCCCTAAAGAGTTAACCATCCACACCGTAGCCCACACATCAGAGGTGGGAGACCAATACTGTGCTGCCCACCGTGTGATCTCCAAAGTTGGCGCTTTTTAGGACGATTAAGCAGGTGAACCTAGAGGATCTGCTTAGGTTTTTCCGATAACAACCCCAGCACAGCCCGGGCAGTGCCTCTGCCCAGGAAGTAGGAACCTGGAGCTGGGGGGAAGGCTGGGCCGGTCACGGGGTTCCACACTCACTGTCTGCCAAACCCAACAACCAGGATTTCAGACTCCAGAAGGGAAGCGGGAGGGGTTCCTACACCTCCC